>NC_041392.1:269605851-269607824 GCF_002162155.2 Triticum dicoccoides | reverse complement strand
TTCAAACATATTAACATGTGATCTGGTTTTGAAGAACTATTTGTGAGAAACCCAACATTGAAAATGGTTCATGATTTGGACACACAATTTAAAAGATAAAAGCATTTTAAAAAGCAAATCTTTACCCAAAAAGGCTTCTGCCCCGCTTTATATATAAAGCAACATAGCCGAATTGATACATGGTGATGAGGGTATCCTCTTACAAAGCAGATCAAAAGAAAGCGAGAAAAATAGAAGTCACACCCTACCACAAGGCACCCTAGACTACTAACAATGAGGAGGACTAGCCACCAAGGGAAATTTCCGTGTCTCGTTCCGCCGCTCATACCAAGTGGACACCGAAGATGACCCCTGCCCTCCCGCTCTGGATCATGGAGCCCGATCCTGCCTGCAGACTACAAAAGCTGGGAGTGGCGAGAACGAGGACTCGTGTAGAGGATAAGGAAGAAAGTGCGACCACCTATGCCAGAGCCACGAAGACCTTTAAATGGGATCCGAAAATGTCCGTCGATGACGGTACGGTGTGTCGGGGATGTGTAGCGACATATGCCCATGGGGTGTCTAATCATGGAGAGGGACAAGACTACGTCGCCGGACTCTAGAAGTGGGAGTGAGCGAGACCACATACGCCTGCGAATCTTACCCAGGTTCGGGGATCTCCGTGGAGATAGCACCCTTAGTCCTTGTGACGCCCGAGTAATTAAGCTACAGTAACCCTCTGCTAATGATGCCATGTCACCACGGTTACCGTTGTTAATCTCGTGGTGAATCAAGTCCCGTTTGAATTCAAATTTAAAATAAAGTTAAACGATAAAGTTTTCAAACATAAAAGCTAAAATGTGCTAAATGTGACAAATAAATTCTAAGTAATAATGGTGGAGAAACCAACATTTTTAGAAGTATTTGAATACCCTAAAATAATTAAAACAATGACCAAAACAGCCCCATTAATCCATTTTCATTTATGCACAATTAAAATGAATTCAAATGCTCACCAAACCTTTTTGTGGCAATACTAAATAATGCCTAGTATTTGATCTATCAAGTTTCTTATTTTACAAAATGCATTGGTGGCTCTACTTAATGCAAAGTAGTGTAGAAAAACTAAACAAAGAAATAAAAAAAAGAGAAGAAAAGTTAAAGCCTAACACTGTTCACCTAAAAGCCTAGTACTACAGAAGGCCCAGCCCACCAGTGGGCTTTTCTCCTACCACTTGAACAGAACAGGGAGGCCATGGCGCTGGCAATGCTCGCACGTCGTCCACGCCGTGGATGTCGCGCTGTCGGCCATCCCGCGGCTCCCTGGGTGGATAAGGCCACACTTCGACACCCCCGATGGAACCCTAGCTCTAGTTCTTCCCCACTCTTCCCTCTCGCGTTGTTTCCCTCGATCCCGAGCGCACCCGCAACACCGTCGCCGTGGCCATCGTCGATCCTGCGGCCACCGAACTCCTCAGCGCCTAGGAGCGGTATCCTACTGCTTCTTCTACGACGCCTACTTCGCCTACGAGGAGCTGAGCGACCGAATACGCCCGAGTGCAGGCAAATCGGCCATCTACTTCCTCTACTATCGCCGCCCCTCATCGCTAAATCCACACCACCCCTGCGCTCCTAAGCTAACACAGAGCCATCGCGCGCTCCTATGTAAGTGTTCACTCCTTTCCTCTCTGGCCATGCCTTGATCTTGTGCCTGTAGATAGCATAGCAGCTCACCGCGCCATGGCTGGAGCTTCGGGTCCACGCGCTCACGACCGCATCCCCTTGACTGCTTGTAGCCATGCGCTCGTTGGTCCCCGTGCATGCCTTGCCTCGCCCTAGGCCGTGCCTCGAGCAGCCCGCCGAGCGCTCGCGTGCCCGCCTATACTGCTGCTGCGCTGCTACTTCCCGCGCCGTGCTACGCTGCTGCTTCTACTACTACTGCCGCCACCACCATCTGCAGCAGCCCGGCGCCCGTCTGCTGCTCCCGCCTTGCG
>NC_041392.1:269604368-269605495 GCF_002162155.2 Triticum dicoccoides | reverse complement strand
GGGAGGGTGGCAGGGGGGCGGCCACCCAGGGCCTCCGAAATCTAGGGCCCCCCTCTAGGGTTCGCAAGGAGCCCATGGCCCAGATCATAAGGAGGCATCGACCTAGACGCACACGCACGGAGAAATCCCTGTTTTCCTTCTTCCCATCACGAGTTCGCCGCTTCGTGACGATCCTATTCCTGCGAGGACTCCAATCGCGATTCTCGACGCCAATGTAGATCGCTCTCCGTCATGCGGCCGGCTGGTCTTCCTCCAGGTCCCCGGTCCCGTTGTGTTATCCTCCGTTCGTGAGATGCCTCTCATGTGCAAGACGAAGCCACCCCACTTATAAGGTCATCCCTAACCTCCTCTTTCTAGTTGGTCATATTCATATAGTGCAGCAGAAGTCAGATCTTAGAAGGTCTCGCATATGATGCAGTACAAAATTTTAATTTCGTGTGCCCGTTGCTCTATTTCTTACTTCAATCTGGACTTTGTCGACACAACACCAATCGCCTTATCTATTGAAAAAGTTGCCCGCTATGTGTTTGACTGTCGTTCTTTGCATTCTCTCTCCAAATCATATGATTGCAAATTTAACTTAAAAATTGTCGTTCTATACACACATAACTTCAATCCAAACATGGTTATATAATAAAGCCACTCAGACTCCCGTAGCCGTCGGGTAGGTAAATGATATTTTATTGTTGCAAATGGAGCTTTCAAACTTTAAACCTTTCATCTTGATGTTTACCCTCTATCAGGTATTCGATTTGTCTAATTAAGTAAAGGAATACACTATTTACAATTCTCGTTTTATTTTGAAATAATAGACAATAATAAGTTAGGTAAAGGAATGAATCTAAAATGAAATGAGATTATTAGTATGATCTTTATACTAGGGGCCCCGGGTTGCAATTTCGCCATGGGCCCCTGAAATATTAGGACCGGCCTTGCCGCTAAGCCTCCCCGCTCGCGCCTGCCGCCCTGCCTCGCCCGCACCTGAGACGCTCGTCGCCGCCCGCGCCCCCGCTCCCTCTGCCTGCTGCTCGCCGCCCCGCCTCCATCGCCGAGCCGCCGCAGCCGCCCCTCCTTCGCCTCCGTGCCCCGTTGCGCCCTCCGCCGCTCGGCCTCTGCCCCGCGGTGCC
>NC_041392.1:269490849-269603797 GCF_002162155.2 Triticum dicoccoides | reverse complement strand
GCCCCGCCCCCGCGTCGTCTACCCCCGGCCGCCGCCCTCCGCGCTTGCCGTCGGCCGCCGCACCTCAGCACCTGCCTCCGGCCCCCGCCCGCATGGCCTCTGGCCACCGGCGTCCACGCCCGCGCGCGAGGCCCCTCCCAGTGCCACTAACAGCGGGCCCCATGGCCCCAGTTGACCAGTCAACTGGTCTGGTTGACCGGCTGACTGGGAAGTTGACCCAGGTCAACAGGGGCCCATTGGTCATCCTCTGGTGCACCTATGTGTGCACTGCATCGGGTGCACCTAGTATTTAGTTGTTTTTTTTAATAAAATCAAATAAATCCAGAAAATTAAAAAATCTTTTAAAAACTTTGGAAAATCTTATAAAATAACCAGTAACTCACATGAAAATGTTTTGTACATGAAAGTTGCTCAGAACGACGAGATGAATCTGAATATGCAATCCGTTCGTCCGCCACACATCCCTAGCATAGCGAACGTGCAACACCCCCCTCTGGTTCGTCTGTCCGAAAATGTCAAACACCGAGAATACTTTCCCGGATGTTTCCCTCCTTCGCCAGTAGCACCTACTACTACGTTAGGTCACCTCTAGCACCGCGTAATGCCATGTTACACTTTGTGATGCTTTGATTGCTCTGTTATTGATTGTGTTCCCCCTTCGTTACTTCCTTTCGATAGACCCCGAGACTGCCGGCGACCCCAGTTTGACTACAGTGTTGACGACCCCTCCTTCTTGCCAGAGCAACCAGGCAAGCCCCCCTGATCACCAGATATCGCCTATTCCTTCTCTCTACTGCTTGCATTAGAGTAGCGTAGCATGTCACTGTTTTTGGTTAATCCTATTCTGATGCATAACCTGTCCTTGCTACTAGTGTTGTTACCTTTACCTGCAATCCTAAATGCTTAGTATAGGATGCTAGTATTTCATCAGTGGTCCTACATTCTTGTCCGTGTGCCATGTTATACTACAGGTCCATGATCACTCAGGAGGTGATCACGGGTATATAATTACATACATATTATATGATACATGTGGTGACTAAAGTCGGGTCGGCTCGTAGAGTACCCGCAAGTGATTCTGATGTGGGGGCTGAAAGGACAGGTGGTTCCATCCTGGTAGTGGTGGGCCTGGGTTCCCGACGGCCCCCCGACTGTTACTTTGTGGCGGAGCGACAGGGCAGGTTGAGACCACCTAGGTGAGAGGTGGGCCTGGCCCCTAGTCGGCGCATGCAGTTACTTCAAAATAACACGCTTAACGAGATCTTGGTATTTGATCTGAGTCTGGCCACTGGCCTATACACACTAACCAACTACGCGGGAACAGTTATGGGCACTCGACGTCGTGGTATCGGCCAAAGCCTTCTTGATGTCAGCGACTAAGCGGCGCGCGTCGGGTTGGACCGCGGGACGCAACTTCCTTTGTAATGGAGGTTGCTAGGTCTGCTCATCGGCCGTGTTCGCAACATGCAGGTGTGCAACGGGCGATGGGCCCAGACCCCTGCGCGCTTAGGATTTAGACCAGCATGCTAACCTCTCTGTTGTGCCTAGGTAGGGCTGCGACGTGTTGATCTTCCGTCGGGTATGACCCAGGAAAGTTTGTTCGGCCAGAGGGATCGAGCGTGTTGGGTAATGTGGTGCACCCTGCAGGGAAGTTTATCTATTCGAATAGTCGTGTCCCTCGGTAAAAGGACGACCCAGAGTTGTACCTCGACCTTATGACAACTAGAACCGGATACTTAATAAAACACACCCTTCCAAGTGCCAGATACAACCCGGTGATCGCTCTCTCACAAGGCAACGAGGGGAGGATCGCCGGGTAGGTTTATGCTATACGATGATACTTGGTGAACTTGTCATCTGCTCTCTTTTCTATGATTCAAGATGGAGGCTACCAGAAGCATAGTCTTTGATAGGACTAGCTATCCCCCTCTTATTCTAGCATTCTGCAATTCGGTCCACATATACTACCCATTTCATTGATACCAATGCATATGTGGTGTAGATCCTTGCTTGCGAGTATTTTGGATGAGTACTCACTGGTGCGCGTCGGTCCTAAACAAACGGTTTTAACCCCTTTCCGCGACGGCATTTGGAACCGTCGCCAAGTGAATGTGGGTGATAGGGGGGTCCTTCCCACACGACCTAGAAACCGTCGGGGATATGCCCTCCTGGCACGCACGCTCGGCAAAATGAGAACGTGTGCGACCGGCGAGCGCTCAAATGCGGAAATACATACAGTAGAGCTAAAAAATACAACTATACAGCGAAATTGTTTCCGGTCGCAAGTACATCCCACACAGTCAGTCCCCGCTAAACGTTTTCATTTGTATGTACATCCCACACAGTCGCTTCAAGGAAAATGTTTCCATTCACAGGTACATCACACACAATTTTCCCGTTAAATCATTTGCGTTATTGAATGTATCACACATGGTCCGTAGAAGAAACTGTGTGGCAAAGGCTGTCCATCACACACAGTTTTTATGTGGTAAACATTTGCGCAAGGTGGCCTAACACAAACAGTTTTCAAGAGAAAGTCGTGTATGATTGTTCATCGATGCAACACGGTTTATTCCTAGAAACTGTGTGCGTTGCCTAAGGTCATCGCCCACGATATTTTTTCAACAACCGTTTGGAATAGCAAAATCCAATTAGCAGGCTAATTCGCCATTAGCAGGCTAATTATCCGATTATTCATACATTTATTAATCTAATTGACATTTAATATTAAGCACACAATATATTTCATTTCCATATTAAGGAAGCAGAATTTCATAATTGAAATACATCAGAGGACAACATGATATAGCTTCAGCACCCAGCTACCCCATTACACAACTGCACCAGTAGCAAGTTCCACATGCAACATGTAGAACCTTTCGAAATTAGCATCATAGATGGTATATAGACAGATGCATCTTATCTGGAAAACTGCTGAAGCGGAAGGCGAATATTGAGTCTTCATTCATGTTGAAGGTCTTTGCAACTTTAGGCCAGTGCCCGTGAATGATTGACCGTCTGCCCTTCGTCCTCTTCAGGAACACTTCAATATTGACCCGTGGGTGTTGTATGAATACCTTCCTCGCCTCCTGACCATAGAGGTGGTTTGAGACGTAATCATCAGTGAACTGCTTTGGAAAGGCTTGAAAACAAGAATGTGCATAAATATCTTCTCTATATTGGAAATGGGGCAAAGGAATAAAAAAGGTAAGGTATAATAGTTAATACCATCTTGTAGTGAACTGATGTCTTCTTCATCCTGCAGACAAATATCTTGTTGTTTTTTTGTCGCTAATTTCTTTATTCTAACAATCTTTCTAAGTTTCTTGATTTGATTGATATTCATGGACAACTCATTTCCCCATATGCAAAAAGGGTCGAACAGTGGGTCAAAACCTCTGACAGCAGGACCTACATGTGCAAGACCAAATTGTTAAAAACCAAAATATTAGAATGGTTCCTACATTTGCACAATAATGTGCTATTAGAGAACGGACCATGCACCTGCTAACCTCTATTGTAAACCTCAGTGCTTCCCATTGTTTCCCTGCAACACATATAAGGTAGTTAGTCATTGGGTTAAGTAAGGGTTCACATGCTATCAGTAAAATATGTTGATGAAAAATAAGCACATTGTAGATTCATCAGATTAGTTCAAGCCACACGGAAAACCCATATACCCAAACCAAGCATGATTAAGAACTAGGAAATATAGCACTTGCATATGTTTCTCATGTATTAAGTGCAGCCAAATTCAATTTATTCATCACATGCACAACAATACAAAATTCTACCCACGACAATTGGACATCGCATTGCAGAATTGAACCAAGCAGTTAACTAACACACCAAATGAACCAAACATTAACTGAGCACCACATTGCATAATATAACATACTCCTAATAGAAGATCAGACAGTTAATCAAACAGTTAACTACAGCCAATTCTAGCAATTCTATTTGTTTCTCATGTATTTACTATAGCCAAATTCAATTTATTCCTCACATGGTATACAACAACAGAATGCACCCACAACTATTGAACATCATATTGCAGAATTGAACCAAACAGTTAACTAAACACCACTACACAAATGAACCAAACGTTAACTGAGCACCACATTGCACAATGTATAAACAAAGCAAGCATGCTTGACAACTTGGAAATATAGCAATTGTATTCGCTTCTCATGTATTTTGTAAAGATAAATTTAATTTATTTCTCACATGGAAGACAATACAAAATTGCAGCCTGAAGAATTGAACATCACATTTGCAGAATTGAACCAAATAGTTAACTGAAGACGACAACTAATTAACAAAATAGTTAATAAGTGAGCACCACATTGCGCGACATATAGAACATATACACTAGAGCAACACATTGCATGGTAAAATTAGATAGCACAATTCACTAGAATTTGTGAAGGAAAGGCAGGAGTAGCACGCGCAACGGGTAAACCGAGCATGCTTAACCGGCTTAGCTAGGAAACGGCAAGGTGCTCCTCCAAGTCTGGGGGCCGGCACGAATGGCAGCCATCGCGTCCTCATCCGCGCGTGCGGCCGCGATTTTGCTTCTCCGCTGTCAAATGCTCCTTGAGATCCTGGCTATACTACATGCACCATGGCTTAGGGCGGCGCTTATTTGGTGGAGGGGTCAGTGATTTGGGTGGAAGGTGTCGCTCTCGCGCCGGCGGTCGGGGCATGTGGGATGTAGAAGGAGGAGGAGGATGGGGGTCGGGTGTGGATTACCTGCCTGGATAGACGAGGCCGAGCAGCGTGAAGGAGGGTCACCGATGAGGAGGCGACGCTGCAAGCAAGGAGTGAAGGTTTCAACTTGGAAAAGAAAGGCGGAAAGAGGGGAAATGTGGCTTTTGGTAAGCGGGAGGGGGCGGGGAGGTAGATATTTCTACGGAAGCCGAAAATTTGGAATCGCTTTAGCCAAAAAACTGGCACACAAAGTGTCATCAGACATGGTCCCTTATTCAGAACTGTGTACGATATGTGGACATCACAAACGATTTAGATAGCTTCACCCGTGTGTGATGAGTTTGAACGTTAAAAGTTTTGGTTCGAATTTCCATGGTTACAGTGGTCATCCACGTCATTGCATAATTTGGATACACAAAGGAGACTACAACACACCTACACTTCTTAATCGAGCAAGTTTAGCAATTAAATAGAGCTAGCTGACCTAAACATTACTCTAACAAATTAAGGACTGGCGCTCTTAATTAAACAAAACAAAGAGTACTACTATGGCTGGTGCTTGTCGATCTCCGCTGCTGCCTCCATGTCCAGCTCCCCCGACAGTCTCCTGGGGAAGGGGCTCCATGGCATCCATCACACCATACTCGGCAAGCATCTCGTCATCCGCGTCTGCCATCTCTTTGGAAAAGGCCGCCACGAGCTGGGCATGGGCGGACGCGATCTGGGCTAGGACGGGGTCCGTCGTTGCAAGGTATGCGGCGGAGGAATGGACGGCTGCTCAAACGCTCTCGGCGATTGCCAGCTCTTCGGCCATGGGTTGCCGACCGTTATCGGAGAAGCTTCATTCGATTTGTCCATTGACCGCCAGGAGCTGGGCGTGGGCGGCCTCGACATGGTCGTGGGCGGCCTGCATTAGGGCTAAGGCCGCCGCTGCGGAACGGATAACTATTGTGCCGCTCTCGCTAGTTGCTATCCCCGAGGCAGATGTTGCTGCCGCCACCTGAGAAGCAACAGCGGCCGTTTGGGCTGCCATTGCTGCCCGGTCGCAGATTGCGGCCGCGCTCATGCATCTTGTTAGCACGCGGATGATGGCTGTGGCCGGGCTCTCGCCGGAGTGGGCTACCGAAGTTGCCCTCATGACGCGGGTCCACATGCCCATCTTTCACCGGCGATGATTGAATAGTGAAATGATATTTGGGAAGCGAGCTAGTGTGCTTGAGACGCCGGCTGTGGACTGTAGCCGACGCACCTTCTTGTGTAATCCATAGGCGTACTATACACTAAGGGTGCTCTAGGATATTTTGTGCTGCATCTCACACGGTTGCTGATAATAAAGTGTGTGCGATCTACTTGATTTTTCATCTTGATTTGAATTACATAATGGGGTCACAGCGGCAATGGACGGTGTTTGAATTACTAGACCTTTTATCTGGAGTGAACATGCAACTATATGTGTGTCGTAAAAGAATTGGAATTATTCAGGGTTCGTTTGAACATTTTATACATTAAATTGGTTTTCTAGCCATTTCAGGTGCATAATTCAAATTTGAACTACATCCACATGCTCCAGTGCATATAAATTGGTTGAAAATCAAATCTGTGCCCTTGGGTGCATGCTTAGGTCCCATGCAAGAAATGGGAATGAATTTCAAACACTAGGGCACCGTTGATTGCCGGAAAAATATTGAGATGCCTGGTTTTTAAATTCTAGTAAATCCAAAACCCGTCTGAAATTCATGAAACTTGGCATGCTTGTAACAGCCCCAAAATTGGGTTATCAATTTTTGTGCTGTTATTCCTTCCTGGCAATCATTCTTCAAAATTTCCTCCTGAGTTTGCTAGACGGCTCTGATGATTCTTGTCATTTTCAACCTTTCGAAACCGTGCTCATGTATTTGTGAGTGGGCAAGACCTCATTTGCATCATCTTAACCCTCTCAAACCCTAATTCCAAAATTTTGGAATTTGGATATGCCCTTTGTGCATACAAAGGAGCCATCATTTTCCTTGATCCGTTGATCCTCCCAATTGTTCCCAGAAATCCTCCTATCCTTCTGATCCTTGAATGTGCAAAAATATTGCTAAGTCCCATGCAATATTTTTGAATTGTGATTTATTCCTTTTCTTGCCTTTCTGAGGAATAAAAACCAAAGGCATAGCAAGCCATCTCCTAAATTCATGAGAATGGGTGGAGATGATATTTATGTCTAATCCTAGATCTGGCAAAAATATTGGCCCTATTTAAATAAGGAAAATTGCCTTTTCTTATTTAATGCCAATATTGCATTTATGCCACTTTCTAAAGGAACTACCATTTTTATAGCAGATAAAATTTCCACATAAATTGTGGAGCTTGTCCTTGCTATATAATCACTAGTTCCATCCTTATCTCATGTTCCACAGATAAAAAATTGGGCACATGATCCAATGCAAATTTCCGCCTTCTCTAAAATTTTGCAAAGGAAGTGCTTTATTCCTAATTCCAATTGAGCTGCAATTTGGCAGAGTGATTAACATGGATAAATAACCCATGGATACCAAATATGAGCTCAATCCATTCACCCTAGCTCCCTGTGTAATGTTTCAAAGTTTCTGACCAGAACACAACTTTGTGAAGGAAGTACCTTCATAGTGTTTCCAAATGGGATGAAACTTTTCCACCCTCTCAAGTATCTCAAATAATTAGCCTCCACCTAAATTCAGTTCATTTTCATTGAACTATGTGAGAACAGGAGCAATTCTTGGTTTCTGTCAAAAAATTTCAGTTTGTGAAGCAAGTGTATTTTATCTTGCTCCATTATGGCTGAAACTTTTTCCAGAACTTCTCCTATCCATATGATCCATCTCCACAAAACTTTGGCTCATTTAAGTTAGCCATTTGCCTTAAGGAATTTTCTCAAGTTTCTAGACAAAGGGGATGTTTGTGAAACAAGTACCATTTTGGCAAGTCCATTTGGTATGAAAGTTTCACAACATCATGGTATGTCCAAATAATCAGGCTTTGCCAAGTTTTAGCTCAATCCATCACTCCTAGTGAGTGCTTCTTCATGATTTAGTTTCTAGGTCAGATTTAGCAGTTGTACAGAAACTATGTTAAACACTTGCCCAAGTGACCTCATAATTCCTAGGACCGTAGTCCTTTCTACCCTAAGCCTCCCAGACAACAAATTTACCTTTTACCTTCTCTGGTTTACTCTCTAGGGTGTGGCCAAGTTTGCAACAGTAAACTTGTGGAGCTTGGTTTACTCATCTCAATTTGTCTCTGCCCGTTTCTTTACCGTAGTAACACTCTATCTTCGACGAACTACGCGGTGGACATGAGCTGGCATCAGTAAAAACTCCAGAGCGCGCCTTGTCCGTGGTGACCACGAGTGTAACCAGCCCAAAACGGTGGTCTAGCCACTGTTCTCGTCCGCAGCGCTGCTCCGACCAGCTCTGGCCTCGCCATTAATGTCCTACAGCTCCCCCTCGACGTCGTCTTCCCCCTGGACCTCTTGCCCCCTCTGTTTTCTTCTCCGACGAGCCGTGCCAACGACCGAACAGTGAGCGCCCGTGTGCACCATCGCCTCCCTCCTCTGTCTTCTTCCTCCCTGAGCCTCCTTAGCGTTGCGTTGCTCCGTGAGCCTCTGCAGCTCGGCTGCTTCCTCCTCGTTGCCTTCCCACCGCTTCCCGTGAGCCTTGGCCGTGCCTGCTGACACTGCGCCCCTCGCCGGTGCACGGACACGTCGCGTGGCGCGTGCCACATCCTCCCCTCCTTCCCGAGCTCTCCCTGCAGCTATAAGTAGCCCTCCTGAGCCCCTCGCAGTCCACAACCCTCCCCAACCACTCGCAGCTCTCCCCCTCGCCACGGAGCTCCCCATCCCCTCCAATGGCCAAAGGACGCTGCCCAAATTCCCCTCGGCCAGTCCATGCTTGAAGCCCTCCCCTCCCTTTATTCCTAGTGCGCGACATCCCCAAGATCTCACGAAGCCGCTGCCATCGACCGTTTTGTCGGGAAGCTCTACTGGCGCCACCTCTTCCATGTCGAGCGCCGGTCGTGTCTTCCGAGCTGTGGCACTGGCGCGGCAGGTCACCCCGAGCCACCCTGCTGTTACCTACGGGCACGACATGGAGTGGCGGAGCTCCCGCGCGCATCGCCTGGCCCTCTCGTGCCGCTAGTCGTCAGCTTCGACGAGAGCTGCAGCGCTCCTCTGCCTCGGCGTCGCAATGGAGAAGAAGGACCAGGTGAGGGAGAGAGAAGATGTCGTGGGCCTCGCCTGTCATTGTCTCCGCGCTGACGTGGCGGGACCGCTGACTGGATTAAGTGGAGACGCCTTCCACAAAATTCGCTTTCCCCTGGAGAAAGCGTATTTTGCCGCGGCCTTACGCTCGAAGGCGCTTTCTCCACGCGAAAGCGTATTCCTGGAGAGTGTGCTTTCAATCACCGAAAGCGTATTCTTGCTCTTCTTCGGCCTGAAATACGTTTTCCTCTCTGGAAAACGTATTCTCAGAAAAGACATGTTCTGTTTAAACTACCAGGGACCTGTTTGTAGAAGTATTTTTACAGACTAGTCCCTGAGCTTTAAATGCCCGTATCTTTTTACCCGTGACTCCGATTGAGGTGATTCCAGCGCTCATGTTCTCTGTTCGTCGATCTCTTTCTGTTGGTATCATTTTCATAATGTTTTCATACAGTGAAAATGACCATTTTTCCCTTGCCTGTAAACAGCCCCCTCCAAGAGAGAACTGTTTCCGGCAACTCTTTCCGCGGTCATTTCACACTTTTTCCTGGAGTATTTATCGACCCCCAGGCAAGCCAACCTCTTATCATGAGCCCCGAACTTGCATGTTGACTTTGCTTGCACCTCGTGTGTGTGTAGTTACAGTTGTTCCTTATCGTTTTCGTCTGCAGTTATTCTGTTATGCTTATCATGCATGCTTATGTTTTCATGATATCTTTTGCCATGCTAATTAGAATGTTGTTGTTGATAATGCCATGTCACTACTCTACTTTATTTTCATGACATCGTTATAAAATGCTATGATGATTGTAATGCTTCGTTGATATGCTAGTACTTGGTAATGTCACGTTCCTTATGTTATAGTTGTGCACTTGAGAAGTTTGATATTTTGTCCATGCATTTGTATGCTGCATGCTCATGGTTGCATTCATGTTAAATATGTTCATGATGATGGAGAAGATAATAATATGACTTAATAATAATAAAACTCCTCCGTGATTGATGGGATCGAGTCATAGTGCCACCAAATCGAACTTCTTCAGCGCAACCACATTTTGCCTTTATGGGAAGGCCCTAATGCGATCTATTGTCGTGCCTCTCGCCGGTGCCTCCAAAGAGGGAAGGTTATGGGTGCGCGCTACCCTGGTCAGGTAGGCGGACATAAGCCTTGTGTTCCCGGGTTTGGATTTGAGCTCATGTCCCCGTGTGGGACCGTTTTGTTTGCCACGATGGTGGCTGTTTTTCCATGAGGGTGACCGTTGGTATCTTTGGTAGACACGGGGCCACCCAAGACTTAGCCTAGTGGGGAGTCGGAGTGGCCGGGAGAGTGTCATGGCAGTAGGTCGGTTTTGTCGGAACGCCGTTGGTTCACCCGAATGGGAGGGCGAGGCCATGGGTTTCGTGGTGTGGGTACAATGCGCTACCTCTGCAGAGTGTTTATAAAGCCTATCGATAGCAACACAGTTCGTAGTAGGTCACACTATCGGCTCTTGGTTGAAATGGAGGATAAACCTGAAATAATTAAGTTAATGAATGATTTGTAACAAATAATGTGGTGACTTGGACTATGAGATAGTCGTGAGAAGTCATGGCGATGTTTCGATATGATCACGAGATGAGGTCTCAGTGAGTGTTGAACCAGGTGTGGTTCCGTTTGTGATCCGCGACTGATCACCATTTGGTTACAAGGTAACCCGTTGAACCGAGTGTGGTTCCATTTGTGATCCGTGAGTGATCACCGTTCGGTTGCGAGGCAACCCGTTGGTAAGAGAGCCCGAGGGACTCGGTGCACAAGTTTGGTTGCATTGCATGAGTAATATGTTGTTGTTTGCATTTAAAGAACCATGGCAGAACAGGACATAGTTGCATAAAGTTAACATGCTATGTCTTCATTGGATATGACCGGTAGTTTATATTCAACATAGTTTCATGATGCCATGCCATGTTTTGATTGATATGTTAAATTATGCCATGATTGAGATGATATGCTATGTTTGGCTATTGCCATGTTAGAAGCATGTTTTGATATGCCATGTCATTGCCATGTTAGTAGATGCTATTATGTTGTTTAGGCTTAATTGATCTTTATCATGCCATGTTTAGTAATTGATATGAGATAGGTTGTTGCATGCACTTGGTTCTTGATTTGTCTTCTGCTTGTTTGGATGCTATGTATTTGGTTGTCTTGCAAGTGCATTCAATGTACTGACCTGGCGTGTCATGCCAGTTTTGTAGGTCATACCCGAAGTGTTCGCTTGACCCGTCGTACTAGGCCGTAACCTTGTCAGTCCTGTGAGTAGTGGAGCCTAGCCAGAGTTGTTATGCTTCCAAACCAAGACTTCCGCCACCTATTTAAATAGATTTCCGCTGCCATTTAAATAGCCTTAGGGCTATGCCAGATAATTGTATTCATCAATGATGTAATCTTCTATACATGTATTTGATGAATATTCTTGTACCTGGAATGTTGTATTATGGACCTGTCGTGCGTTAGGTGTTATCCTGGGCTGACGTGCGAAGGCCCCCTGCTCCATGTGGATCGGGGTGCCACAATGCTATCATGGAGCGGCATCAACATGCCGTGGTAAAAACTTTGTCCCATTTGGGGCAGGTTTGGGTATATGCTTCTCACAAACCGGAGCTTCTCACAACAAGCATGACGGTTTTCGATAGGGAACGTCCCACCTTTGGGGACGAAACGATATCCATTGCCTCTTATTGCTTTCAAATTTTTTTCTCGTGTCAACATCGAACAACAGGAGTGTTGTGTGAATTTTTGTGATTTTTTGGGATTCCTTTGGACATTTTTATGCATTAACTGAGTTTTCAATGCATTTATGTGCATAATTCAAATTTGAACTACATGCACATGCTCCAGTGCATATAAATTGGATGAAAAATCAAATCTGTGTCCTTGGGTGCATGCTTAGGTCCCATGCAAGAAATGGGAATGAATTTCAAACACCAGGACACCGTTGATTGCCGGCAAAACATTGAGATGCCTGGTTTTTAAATTCTAGTAAATACAAAACCCGTATGAAATTCATGAAACTTGGCATGCTATCATGGAGCGGCATCAACAAGCCGTGGTAACAAATTTGTCCCATTTGGGGCAGGTTTGGGTATATGCTTCTCATAAATCGGAGCTTCTCACAACAAGCATGATGGTTTTCGGTAGGGAACACCTTTGGGGACAAAACGATATCCATTGCCTCTTATTGATTTCAATTTTTTTTCTCATGTCAACATAGAACAATAGGATTTTTGTGTGAATTTTTGTGATTTTTCGGGGTTCGTTTGGACATTTTTATGCATTAACTGAGTTTTCAATGCATTTATGTGCATAATTCAAATTTGAACCACATGCACATGCTCAAGTGCATATAAATTGGTTGAAAAAATCAAATATGTGTCCTTGGGTGCATGCTTAGGTCCCATGCAAGAAATGGGAATGAATTTCGAACACCAGGGCACTATTGATTGCCGGCAAAACAATGAGATGCCTCGGTTTTAAATTCTAGTAAATCCAAAACTCGTCTAAAATTCATGCAACTTGGCATGCTTTCATGGAGCGGCATCAACATGCCGTGGTAAAATTTTGGTCCCGTTTGGGGCAGGTTTGGGTATATGCTTCTCACAAACCAGAGCTTCTCACAACAAGCATCATGGTTTTGGTAGGGAACGTCCCACCTTTGGGGACGAAACGATATCCACTGCCTCTTATTGCTTCTAAATTTTTTATCGTGTCAACATAGAACAATAGGAGTGTTGTGTCAATTTTTGGGATTTTTCGGGGTTCGTTTGGACATTTTTATGCATTAACTAAGTTTTCAATGCATTTATGTGCATAATTCAAATTTGAACTACATGCACATGCTCCGGTGCATATAAATTGGTTGGAAAAAATTGTGTCCTTGGGTGCATGCTTAGGTCCCATGCAAGAAATGGGAATGAATTTCAAACACCAGGGCACCGTTGATTGCCGAAAAAACATTGAGATGCCTGGTTTTTAAATTCTAGTAAATCCAAAACCCGTCTGAAATTCATGAAACTTGGCATGCTATCATGGAGCGGCATCAACATGCTATGGTAAAAAGTTTGTCCCATTTGGGGCAGGTTTGGGTATATGCTTCTTACAAACCGGAGCTTCTCACAACAAGCATGATGGTTTTCGATAGGGAATGTCCCACCTTTGGGGATGAAACAATATCCATTGCATCTTATTGCTTTCAAATTTTTTCTCGTGTCAACATAGAACAATAGGAGTGTTGTGTGAATTTTTGTGATTTTTCGGTGTTCGTTTGGACATTTTTATGCATTAACTGAGTTTTCAATGCATTTATGTGCATAATTCAAATTTGAACTACATGCACATGCTCCGGTGCATATAAATTGGTTGAAAAATCAAATCTGGGTCCTTGGGTGCATGCTTAGGTCCCATGCAAGAAATGGGAATGAATTTCAAACACCAGGGCACCATTGATTTTCGGCAAAACATTGAGATGCCTGGTTTTTAAATTCTAGTAAATCCAAAACTCGTCTAAAATTCATGAAACTTGGCATGCTATCATGGGATGGCACCCGACATTCTGTGGTATTTTTCATGTCCATTTTGAGAGAAGGCGCACTCAAATAATGACAACCAACAAAGGCATTTTGAAAAAATAGCTGCCACTTTAATATCTCAAACGTTTGTATAATTCAAACCCTGTGCGTTCTGTTAACCATTCACGTGATGCCACGTGTCTTGCTTTTAATGGCTGTAGGAGGTGCCATGCGGATAGCTGCTTGACCTTGACTGAACGGGAGGCATGCGAGCGCCGTCCGGTGCGCAGGCTAACCAAGCGGCGTGCAAGCTGTCCTCGAATGCGCAGGCTCACCGGGAAGCGTGCGAGCTGTACGCTGCATAGGCTCACTGGGAAGCGAGCCCTTTGACTTCCATGGCCGCCCGCCTTGCTCACATCCTCTCCATTAATGGAGCCCAAGCCGCAGTTTAATTCGTTTTTTAAATATAAAACAATCATCGCAAACATTTTAGTTAGGACACCCGCATGCAAACTGACAGCTTCCCCAGGAAGCCAAATGAAAATGGGCTGAGCAGGATTTCTACTGCTCTTGATCGGAAACGTTTTAGATAGAACACCCGTATGCAAAGTGGGAGCAGCGCGGGATTTGTGCATCCCTTCAACGCAAACGGTTGTTCTGGATGACCCGTGTGCAACCACGTACAAACAATTTGGTAAGATTTGTCAATCCTTGTTACACTGCGATTTGTCAAAATATGAAGCTAAAAATCACTAGCAGTATCTAATTTTTGCAACTAAAATTTAGTAATTAAGCACAGATTTCATTTGTATATTAAGCAGTCGTTCTTAATTTATGCAAACAGTTCAACTCGACAGCTGAACCGACCAAACTTTTCCCCAATTATTGCCAACCACGTACTGAAATAGCTAGTTCAACTATATATACTAGCTAATTTTAAGTACGTTGTACAGTTCCACCAAATCTATAGTCAAATGAACTGAACAAAATAGCCCCTAAATACTACTACTACTGCAGAGGGGCTTTGTACTACTTCCGGCTGCCTCTCCTCTACCGAGCACGCTCAGTAAGAGGCGGCGGAGGAGGAGCCTACCGACGAGCTGGGCAACCGCAATACGGCCCCTGCCGCTGTTGCAGCTTCAACGACGCTCACCTCAAACACCCTCTGCCACTCCAGACAACCCCTCTCGAAGCAGTGGTTCTCCTTGTAGATCTTCTGATTCCTCGCCTCTGAGGTGGCGTGTGCCGTGGCCACGGTAGCGGTAAGGATCTTTGCATGCTCAACGAGGCGCTCCTCCTCCTCCCGCAGGAACTCGGTGTAGCGCGCAAAGTCGCTGACGCATGTGTGGGCATCCACCTCCGCCTCCCGCCTTCGGGTGGCGGTGGGGGAGAGGGTGATGACCTCGGTGGTTGACGGTGGGCTGGCGGCCACGGCGGCCGACGACGGGGTGGTGGCCACGACCACCACCTCCCGCCTTCGGGCCATGGTGGCGGAGCGGGTGATGGCCACAATGGCCGGCAGTGGGGTGGAGGCCACGACGGGCACCTCCCGCCTTCGGGCCACGGCGGCAGAGCGCGCGATGGCCCTAGCTTTCGACGGTGGTGTGGCAGCAACGGCGGTCGGCAGCAGCTACCGACGAGCACCGGCGGCGGAGCATGTGGTTGGTGTTCCGCGCACACCCAACAGGGACACCACGCACACTACACCACGCTGGGGACTGCGCCGTCGTGTAGCCTCCCAGCTGGAGTTGTCCTCTAATGACGACGGAGTGGCTGAGCGACGATGACAGACCGGTGCCATTGGCGATTGTGGGAGAAGCAGACAAGATAAGCTACAGGAAGGGAGGGGAAAATGCAACGCAGGACTCGCCGGCTGTGAGGGTTTTGATAGCAGGCTGGTAAGCATTGGGATTTTGGGGGATTTCACTGAGTTGGGCGGGAAGCTTGCGCGGGAACGGGCTCACCGATGATTCATTGTCGCCACCGTTTGGCCAAAAGAACGCCCCTGCGCGCTGCGCAAGCTTGCGATGTAAGCCGTCTACGGCAGCGGGATGACAAGACGCGCGACAGGAGGATGAAACGCCATGTACACATACGGTTAATAAAAAATGTTTGCGATTTAATTACCTACTATACCATCGTCCTGGTTTATAAGTATAATTTAACTAATAAAATACGAATGCATGTCGCCAAAGATTATATAGTTGGATTTGTATTTGAACATAGTTTCCAATTATATAATTTTCAAAACATGCATTAACATTTTGTTGGTTAAATTTGAGGGCAAAGTATGGCACAGATTATAAAGGAGACTATAGACTAGACAGAGGTGGTAGCACACGACCGCTCTCTATGTAGCGACGCAACTGTCGGCCGGCTTGTAGGCGACCATTTCTTGCCTGTTCAACTGCTCTATGCATGTGGTTGCTTACGGTTCAAGCGGTCACGGCGCGCTCTGCTCGCGTCCCACCGCGCACGCTCTACTCTCGTGTCCCTTCGGGTGCTCTGCCCTCATCCCTCCACGCGTGCTGCCAGTGTTTGGGGCCGGCGCATGATCACGCACGTTCGTGTGCAAGCGGTTGCGCTGGGCGCGACGCGACGATGCAGTTACCCACTGCAAAAATTGCCATGCGGACGCTGCTACCTCTTGAGCACTGTGTTGGTTTTCCCTTGAAGAGTAAAGGGTGGTGCAGTAAAGCAGCATAAGTATTTCCCTCAGTTTTTGAGAACCAAGGTATCAATCCAGTAGGAGACCACGCGCGAGTCACCTCGTACCTACACAAACAAATAAGAACCTCACAACCAACGCGATAAAGGGGTTGTCAATCCCTTCACGGCCACTTGCAAGAGTGAGATCTGATAGAGACGATAATAATAAGATAAGTATTTTTGGTATTTTTATGATATAGATTGAAAGTAAAGATTGCAAAATAAAATTGATTGGAAACTTGTATGATGGAAAATAGACCCGGGGGCCATAGGTTTCACTACTGGCTTCTCTCAAGATAGCATAAGTATTACGGTGGGTGAACAAATTATTGTCGAGCAATTGATAGAAAAGCGAATAATTATGAGAATATCTAGGCATGATCATGTATATAGGCATCACGTCCGTGACAAGTAGACCGACTCCTGCCTGCATCTACTACTATTACTCCACACATCGACCGCTATCCAGCATGCATCTAGAGTGTTAAGTTCATAAGAACAGAGTAACGCCTTAAGCAAGATGACATATTGTAGAGGGATAAACTCATGCAATATGATACAAACGCCATCTTTTTATCCTTGATGGCAACAATACAATACGTGTCATTTCCCTTTCTGTCACTGGGATCGAGCACCGCAAGATTGAACCCAAAGCTAAGCACTTCTCCCATTGCAAGAAAGATCAATCTAGTAGGCCAAACCAAACTGATAATTCAAAGAGACTTGCAAAGATAAAACAATCATACATAAAAGAATTCAGAGAAGATTCAAATATTGTTCATAGATAATCTGGATCATAAACCCACAATTCATCGGATCTCGACAAACACACCGCAAAAAGAAGAGTTACATCGAATAGATCTCCAAGAGAATCGAGGAGAACTTTGTATTGAGATCCAAATAGAGAGAAGAAGCCATCTAGCTAATAACAATGGACCCGAAGGTCTGAGGTAAACTACTCACACATCATCGGAAGGGCCATGGAGTTGATGTAGAGGCCCTCTGTGATCAATGCCCCCTCCGGCAGAGCTCCGGAAAAGGCCCCAAGATGGGATCTCTTGGGTACAGAAGGTTGCGGCAGTGGAAATAGGGTTTCGTGATGCTCCTGGATGTTTGCGGGGTATGTGAACATATATAGGAGGAAGAAGTAGGTCGGTGGAGCTACGAGGGGCCCACGAGGGGGAGGGTGCGCCCCCTGCCTCGTGGCCGCCTCATTGATTGCTTGACGTCCACTCCAAGTCCTCTGGATCACGTTTGTTCCAAAAATCACACTCGCGAAGGTTTCATTCCGTTTGGACTCTGTTTGATATTCCTTTTCTACGAAACACTGAAATAGGCAAAAACAGCAATTTGGGCTGGGCCTCCGGTTAATAGGTTAGTCCCAAAAATAATATAAAATTATAAAATAAAGCCCATTAACATCCAAAACATATAATATAATAACATGGGGCAATAAAAAATTATAGATACGTTGGAGACGTATCAGCATCCCCAAGCTTAATTCCTGCTCGTCCTCGAGTAGGTAAATGATAAAAACAGAATTTTTGATGTGGAATGCTTTCTAGAATATTCTTCAATGTATTTTCTCTATTGTGGCGTGAATGTTCAGATCCAAAAGATTCAAGATAAAAGTTTATTGTTGACATAAAAATAGTAATACTCCAAGTATGCTAATCAAGCAATTATGTCTTATCAAAATACCATAGCCAAAGAAAACTTATCCCTACAAAGTCATATAGTTTGGCCATGCTTCATTTTCGTCACACAAAATGCTCTCATCATGCACAACCCCGATGACAAGCCAAGCAATTATTTCATACTTAGCCTTTTCAAACTCTTTCAACTTTTACGCAATATATGAGCGCGAGCCATGGACATAGCACTATGGGTGGAATAGAATATGATGATTGAGGTTGTGTGAGAAGACAAAAAGGGAGAAAGTCTCAAATTGACACGGATAATCAATGGGCTATGGAGATGCCCACCGATTGATGTCAATGCAAGGAGTAGGGATTTCCATGCAACGGATGCACTAGAGCTATAAATATATGAAAGCTCATCGAAGAAACTAAGTGGGTGTGCATCCAACTCGCTTGCTCACGAAGACCTAGGGCATTTGAGGAAGCCCATCATTGGAATATACAAGCCAAGTTCTATAATGAAAAATTCCCACTAGTATATGGAAGTGACAAAATAAGAGACTCTCTATCATGAAGATCATGGTGCTACTTTGAATCACAAGTGTGGAAAAAGGATAGTAACATTGTCCCTTCTCTCTTTTTCTCTCATTTTTTTCTTTTTTTATTTGGGCCTTCTTTTTTTCTTTTGGCCTCTTTTCTTTCTTTCTTTTTTTCGTTCGGGGTCTCATCCCGACTTGTGGGGGAATCATAGTCTCCATCATCCTTTCCTCACATGGGACAATTCTCTAATGATGATCATCACACTTTTATTTTCTTACAACTCAAGAATTACAACTCGATACTTAGAACAAAATATGACTCTATGTGAATGCCTCCGGTGGTGTACCGGGATTGAGATGAATCAAGAGTGACATGTATGAAAAAATTATGAACGGTGGCTTTGCCACAAATACGATGTCAACTACATGATCATGCAAAGCAATATGACAATGATGATGCGTGTCATAATAAATGGAATAGTGGAAAGTTGCATGGCAATATATCTCAGAATGGCTATGGAAATGCCATAATAGGTAGGTAAGGTGTCTGTTTGGAGGAAGATATAAGGAGGCTTATGTGTGATAGAGCGTATCATATCACGGGGTTTGGATGCACCGGCGAAGTGTGCACCAACTCTCAAGGTGAGAAAGAGCAATGCACGGTACCGAAGAGGCTAGCAATGGTGGAAGGGTGAGAGTCCGTACAATCCATGGACTCAACATTAGTCATAAAGAACTCACATACTTGTTGCAAAAATCTACAAGTCATCAAAACCAAGCACTACACGCATGCTCCTAGGGGGATAGATTGGTAGAAAAAGACCATCGCTCGTCCCCGATCGCCACTCATATGGAAAGCAATCAAAGAACACCCCATGCTTCAAATTTGTCACATAACATTCACCATACATGCATGCTACGAGACTTCCAACTTCAACACAAGTATTCATCAATTTCACAATTACTCAACTAGCACACTTCTAATATTACCACCTTTATACCTCAAAACCATTTATCAAGCATCCAACTTCTCTTAGCATTTAAAATTTATAACCAAAGTGAATTAACATGCTGTTCTAAAGGACTCTCAAAATGATATAAGTGAAGCATGAGAGATCAATTATTTCTATAAAGTAGAACCACTGCCGTGCTCTAAAAGATATAAGTGGAGCACTAGAGCAAAAACTATATAGCTCAAAAGATATAAGTGAAGCACATAGAGTATTCTAATAAATTCCAATTCATGTGTGTCTCTCCCAAAAGGTGTGTACAGCAAGGATGATTGTGGTAAACTATAAAGCAAAGACTCAAATCATACAAGACGCTCCAAGCAAAACACATATCATGTGGCGAATAAAAATATAGCTCCAAGTAAAGTTACCGATAGACGAAGACTAAAGAGGGGATGCCTTCCGGGGCATCCCCAAGCTTAGGCTTTTTGGTGTCCTTGTATTTTACCTTGGGGTGCCTTGGGCATCCCCAATCTTAGGCTCTTTCCACTCCTTGTTCCATAATCCATCAAATCCTTGCCCAAAACTTGAAAACTTCACAACACAAAACTTAAAAGAAAATCTTCGTGAGCTCCGTTAGTAAAAGAAAACAAACCACCACTTCAAGGTACTGTAATGAACTCATTCTTTATTTATATTGGTGTTAAACCTACTGTATTCCAACTTCTCTATGATTTATAAACTCTGTTACTAGCGATAGATTCATCAAAATAAGCAAACAACACACGAAAAACAGTATCTGTCAAAAACAGAACAGTCTGTAGTAATATGTAGGTTTATAATACTTATGGAACTCCAAAAATTCTAAAATAAATTTCTGGACGCGAGGAATTTATCTATTAATCATATGCAAAAAGAATTAAGTAAATAGAACTCTCCAATAAAAAATGGCATCAATTCTCGCGAGCACTAAAGTTTCTGTTTTTTACAGCAGGATCAAAAAGACTTTCCCCAAGTCTTCCCAACGGTTCTACTTGGCACAAACACTAATTAAACACAAAAAACACAACAAAAACAGAGGCTAGATAAATTATTTATTACTAAACAGGAGAAAAAAAAGAAAGGAATAAAAAGAAAATTGGTTTGCCTCCCAACAAGCGCTATCGTTTAACACCCTTAGCTAGGCATAAAAGCAAGGATATATCTAGGTATTATCATCTTTGGTATTTATCTTTTTAAATGGAGTTATGCTTGAATCCAGGAGGTTCCTTAGGTTTCCCTTCATACTCGGAGATTTTTAGATCTAGAGCATCCAACCGCTTACTGCAAAGTGTAATCAATGTATTCATGCGGTGAAGGTTCCCTCCAACATTTTTAAGAGGTTCAATAGATTTTTGCAATTCGCATAATTTCTGTAAGATTTTGGTTCCCTCAGGAGATGGTCCCTTTTGTGGGGGAAGTGTTCCTACTATCCCTTCTATAATTTCATAAGAAACACTAGGATCAATATCAATAAAAGTCCCCTTGGCGTCAAAATCAAGGAGTTGCCTATGGGGTATGGTGAGCCCAATATAAAAATTACGAAGTAAAATATTAGAGTGTCCCTCTATAGTGCAATCATGATAAGATTTTATCATCCTATACCAAGCATCTTTTAAGTTTTCTCCTTGTCTTTGTTTGAAGCGGATAACTTCAAAATTGGGAGACAGAGGAGTAGATAAAGGACTAGCCATAACGACAAAGCAAGCGGAAAAGAGGCGAACGGAAAAAGAGGGCGAATAAAATGGCAAGGGTGAAGTGGGGGAGAGGAAAACAAGAGGCAAATGGCAAATAGTGTAATGCGAAGGATAAGAGTTGTGATGGGTACTTGGTATGTCTTGACTTGGCGTAGATCTCCCCGGCAACGGCGCCAGAAATCCTTCTTGCTACCTCTTGAGCACTGCGTTGGTTTTCCCTTGAAGAGGAAAGGGTGGTGTAGTAAAGCAGCGTAAGTATTTCCCTCAGTTTTTGAGAACCAAGGTATCAATCCAGTAGGAGACCACGCACGAGTCACCTCGTACATACACAAACAAATAAGAACCTCGCAACCAACGCGATAAAGGGGTTGTCAATCCCTTCACGTCCACTTGCAAGAGTGAGATCTGATAGAGACGATAATAATAAGATAAGTATTTTTGGTATTTTTATGATATAGATTGAAAGTAAAGATTGCAAAATAAAATAGATTGGAAACTTGTATGATGGAAAATAGACCCGGGGGCCATAGGTTTCACTGGTGGCTTCTCTCAAGATAGCATAAGTATTATGGTGGGTGAACAAATTACTATCGAGCAATTGATAGAAAAGCGAATAATTATGAGAATATCTAGGCATGATCATGTATATAGGCATCACGTCCGTGACAAGTAGATCGACTCCTGCCTGCATCTACTACTATTACTCCACACATCGACCGCTATCCAGCATGCATCTAGAGTATTAAGTTCATAAGAAGAGAGTAACGCCTTAAGCAAGATGATATGATGTAGAGGGATAAACTCATGCAATATGATATAAACCCCATCTTCTTATCCTCGATGGAAACAATACAATACATGTCGTTTCCCTTTCTGTCACTGGGATCGAGCACCGCAAGATTGAACCCAAATCTAAGCACTTCTCCCATTGCAAGAAAGATCAATCTAGTAGGCCAAACCAAACTGATAATTCGAAGAGACTTGCAAAGATAAACAAATCATACATAAAAGAATTCGGAGAAGATTCGAATATTGTTCATAGATAATCTGGATCATAAACCCACAATTCATCGGATCTCGACAAACACACCGCCAAAAATAAGAGTTACATCGAATAGATCTCCAAGAGAATCGAGGAGAACTTTGTATTGAGATCCAAAGAGAGAGAAGAAGCCATCTAGCTAATAACTATGGACCCGAAGGTCTGAGGTAAACTACTCACACATCATCAGAAGGGCCATGGAGTTGATGTAGAGGCCCTCCGTGATCAATGCCCTCTCCGGCGGAGCTTCGAAAAAGGCCCCAAGATGGGATCTCTTGGGTACAGAAGGTTTCGGTGGTGGAAATAGGGTTTCGTGGTGCTCCTGGATGTTTGCGGGGTATGTGAACATATATAGGAGGAAGAAGTAGGTCGGCGGAGCTATGAGGGGCCCACGAGGGGGGAGGGCGCGCCCAGGGGGTAGGCGCGCCCCCTGCCTCGTGGCTGCCTTGTTGATTGCTTGACATCCAGTCCAAGTCCTCTGGATCACGTTTGTTCCAAAAATCACGTTCCCAAAGGTTTCATTCTGTTTGGACTCCGTTTGATATTCCTTTTCTACGGAACACTGGAATAGGCAAAAGAACAACATTTTGGGCTGGGGCTCCGGTTAATAGGTTAGTCCAAAAATAATATAAAAGCATAAAATAAAGCCCATTAACATCCAAAACAGATAATATAATAGCATGGAACAATAAAAAATTATAGATACGTTGGAGATGTATCAGACGCGCAGAGAATCCACGCCGCCCGACCCCCTTTTATTCCTGCGGCCATTTACCTTCATCTCTCATCTCACACGACACAATAAGCACACCCACGAGGACACATATAGAGAGGACATCTAGCGGTTCCAATGGCGCTCCTCGTGGCTCCAATGGCGCACCCAGCGGCCGACGACGACAACGGCGGGCAGTTCACCACGCATCACGTAGTGGACACCCACGTGAGGGGGAAGGCCCTCTCAGTGGTGTACACGAACGATCTGGTCTCGGTGGAGAGCTCCATCCAAACTATGGAGCAATTCCTTGCCGAGGACAAGTGCCGAGTGGTCGGCTTCGACCTCGAGTACACCATCGGTCGTGCCGGGCATGATCAGAAGGTTGCCGTTGCCCAGTTGTGCGTGCGACATGACGTCCTCGTCTACCACTACCACCTTGCCACAAGGCCTTGCGAGCATTTATCCAGTTTTATCAACAGCTCCGACTACAGTTTCGCTATGGTGGACACCACCAACGATCTAAAAGTGCTCAAGGTTTCAGACTTGAAATTCCCGAATCTTGTCAACATCCAAAGCCACTACAAGGTCTGGGGCAGCGACAAAAACAAACTGAACTCCCTGGTTGACCTGGCCTCGGCCATCATCGGCCCCTACTACATGAAGATGAAGGATGAGAGCAATAAGGAGAGGAACGCCTGGCACAATGTGTGGCATAAGAGACTGGATGAACAACATGCCAAGTACGCGGCCATGGACATGTACAGGCGGATCGTTGACATGAGGAAATGTCTTCTTCCTGACCCAGATGAGGGATCGAGCCACATAGGGTGGCGGGAGCGTCACAAGAAGTAGATGACTACACGATTGTTTCTCCTATTTTAGAATGCACGCAATTGTTTATTGAGGTGTGTGCGAATGATCTGTATAGTCACTTACGTAATTGGATGTTTATTTCAGTTATATATATATACATGTTATTCTACTATAGACAGAGCAAATCACATGGCTTATTAGCAGCAATCGTCTGTGTTATTATTGGTCTTCGCACACATTTCTGATTACGGACCTGTTTGTCGTGTATCACACACACCTTGATCTGGCTGACCGTTTCTTTTGTGTTGCCTAATGACAAACAGCTCATCCGAGTGAACCGTATGATCTATATCGCACACGCCTTCATCAGGCTGCCCATTTCTTTTGTTTTGCCTCATCGCAAACAGTTCATTGAGCTGAACCGTATGCCGTACATTGCACACGCAACTAAAATCTGAACCGTGTTTGATAGCTCCGCCATCACAAATGTTTTGCATGTTTTTGATGGTTCTTTTACACCACCATTTGCGATTATGGCATCGCACATAGTTTCGTCGAAGGGTCTCTGATTGTAGTGTCGCGTTTGGACCATCCTATAGTAGTGACTCAAGGTTGCTTTGCTCCCCCCTTTCCTCCCTTTCTATATCTGGTTATCGCAACCAGATGTTGGAGCCCAGGAGCCAGACGCCATCGATGACAACTCCTACTACACTGGAGGTGCCTACTACTATGTGCAGACCACCGACGACGACTAGGGGTAGTTTAGGAGGATCCCAAGCAGGAGGCCTGCGCCTCTTTCGATTTGTATCCCAGTTTGTGCTAGCCATCTTATGGCAACTTGTTTAACTTATGTCTGTACTCAGATATTGTTGTTTCCGCTGACTTGTCTATGATCGAGCTCTTGTATTCGAGCCCTCGAGGACCCTGGCTTGTAATATGATGCTTGTATGACTTATTTTATTTTTAGAGTTGTGTTGTGATATCTTCCCGTGAGTCACTAATCTTGATCGTACATGTTTGCGTGTATGATTAGTGTACGATTGAATTGGGGGCGTCATAAGTCCTGCTTTGCAGGGTCTTCGCATGATGACTATGGTCAAATAGAGTAGCTACAAATTGCTCCTTGAGCTGTTGTGCTAGAGGAGGAAGAAGAACAAGGCTAGCCCTACTCCTCTCTCTATATGGGGGTGTGTGATCTCCAAGGTCTGAACCCTTTGCATGGGGAAGCCTGGGGGTTTATATAGGCCTACCCCCCAGGGGTACAACGGTAATCTGGCCGGGTGTAGGACCCGGCCGTTAGTGTCTCTGGACGCCGGCTTCTGGGGCCCGCCGCTTGATGGGTCCCGCCGGCTGTTGTGTACTCGGCCGACAAGCCGCGCCCGCTGCTTGCGGGTTTGGTTGATCGCTTTGTACTGTAGCCTTGCTACTGATGATGGATGCTTTGTCAGGGGCATCGTGGTTACAGTCCTGCCGCCTGGCGGGCGTTCACTGTAGCCACACCCCGTCTCTTCTGGTTAATGGTGCACAGACTTTGAGGATGGAGGGGGCCACCTTCTAGGAGGCGGCCCGCCCCCGTTGCCGCCTGCTGGGGATTCACCGCCTTCTGGGGCTCGTCAACAGGTAGGGCCCGCTGCCTGCGGGCCGTACCGACCAGCCATCGTGGGAGTGTAGTTCCCTAGGTAGTAGGTGATGTCACGGGCAGCGTGGCTACAGTACCCCGCCGGGTGAGGGGCGTCCGCTGGGTACGCCCGTACTTTAGCCGCGCTCAGCCCTAGATTCGGGGGTGGCAGGTCGCACTGTAGCCACGCCCCGTCCTGTCGCAGTTATGTGGGTGCAAACTTTGAGGGTACGAGGGGCCGCCTGTTAGGAGCCGGCCTCCTCGTAGCCGCCTTCTGGTGTCCTGCCGCCTTCTAGCAGCCGTCCTCCTAGACCAGCCAGCCCAAGAAGTCGACTATTCGTCCAGGAGGTGTGAGGGGTGCAGGTAGCCCCGATGTCTTGAAATACCATAGGGAGCCGATGAGGCTATTCGTGGTCATTTACTCCGAAAGTAGTCCCCGAAGCTGGTGAGGTGCCACGGCTGAAAATCAAGGTGCCTCAGCAGCTTCCTACTCCAAGTGATCTGGAAACCTTGCTTCGTCCGTCTTCTGGTAATGCCGACTGCTAGGAGCCGGCCAGGGAGCAGTCGGCCGCCTGGTGAATTTGAATCATCATGATAGGGGTCGGGTGGTTCGCCAGCCGGGTGGCTGGCTTGCCGCCCGTTGCTCGCATGCCACGCGGCACCAGCTCACCAGGCCGGCCTTCTAGCCCACGCCATGACGGGACGCCGCCGCAGGCCTAGGCCGCCACTACAAGGCCTCAGTGCACGCGCAGATCCACTACGGCCGAGGCAGGCGGTTGCGCTTCCCGTGCGTGTTGAATATACGCCGTTATGGCGCGATAAATGCGGGATCATGGGGGAGTGGGCGCAGTTAGCCTCACAGCCCCACGTCGCACCCCCTCGGCTCCGCCGCCACGGGGCTATAAGTAGGGGGAGGAGGGGGCGGCAGAACGCACGCGCGCCCTCCTCTCCCTTTGCCTTCTTCTTCATCTGCCTCCATTGCCACTTCACTATAGCTGTGCTGCCGCTCGTCGCCGAGCCCTCCCGCATCTGCTCCCGCAAGGCTTCTTCGCCCCCGTTCATCGCGCCGCGCCACTTTCGAGCTCCCGCGTCCATAGCGTGCGGCGACGAGCGCTCCGGGGACTGGGATGTCTCCAACGTCCACGATGACCACCTCATCTTCCTTCGAGAGAGGAGGTGGCTGCCCTGCGTGACGTACGTAAAGGTGCGCGTTCCTCCTGAGGCGGAGATCTCACCGGCACCGGCGGACGGCGAACGCGTCGTCTTTCGGTCGCACTTCCTCCGCGGCTTCGGCCTACCGGTGAGAAGCTTCTGTTGGGGATCGTTGTAATTTCAAAATAGTTCCTATGCACACGCAAGATCATGGTGATGCATAGCAATGAGAGAGAAGAGTATCGTCCACGTACACTCGTAGACCGTAAGCGGAAGCGTTATGAGAACGCGATTGATGTAGTCGTACGTCTTCACGATCCGACCGATCCAAGTACCGAACATAAGGCACCTCCGAGTTCAGCACACGTTCAGCTCGATGACGTCCCATGAACTCCTATCCAGCAGAGCTTCACAGGAGAGTTCCATCAGCACGACAACGTGATGACGGTGATGATGTTGCTACCGACGCAGGGCTTCGCCTAAGCACCGCTACGATATGATCGAGGTGGATTATGGTGGAGGGGGCACCACACGCGGCTTGGAACAATAAACTTGTGTGTCCTAGGGTGCCCCTGCCCCCGTATATAAAGGAGCAAGGGGGGAGGCCGGCCGGCCCTTGCAGGGCGCGCTAGGAGGAGTTCTCCTCCTAGTAGGAGTAGGACTCCCCTTTCCTACTCCTACTAGGAGGGGGAAAGGAAGGAGGAGAGGGAGAAGGAAAGGGGGGCGTTGCCCCCCTTCCCTAGTCCAATTCGGACCAGAAGGGGAGGGGGCACGCGGCCTGCCCTGGTCAGCCCTCTCTCTCCACTAAGGCCCATGTGGCCCATTACTTCTCCCGGGGGGTTCCGGTAACCCTCCGGCACTCCGGTTTTCTCCGAAATCACCCGGAACACTTCGGTATCCGAATATAGTCGTCCAATATATCAATCTTTATGTCTCGACCATTTCGAGACCCCTCTTCATGTCCGTGATCACATCCGGGATTCTGAACTACCTTTGGTACATCAAATCACATAAACTCATAATAACGATGGTCACCAAACGTTAAGCGTGCGGACCCTATGGGTTCGAGAACTATGTAGACATGACCGAGACACATCTCCGGTCAATAACCAATAGCGGAACCTGTATGCTCATATTGGATCCTACATATTCTACGAAGATCTTTATTGGTCAAACCGCATAACAACATACGTTGTTCCCTTTGTCATCGGTATGTTACTTGCCCGAGATTCAATCGTCGGTATCTCAATACCTAGCTCAATCTGATTACCGGCAAGTCTCTTTACTCGTTCTGTAATGCATCATCCCGCAACTAACTCATTAGTTGCATTGCTTGCAAGGCTTATAGTGATGTGCATTACCGAGAGGGCCAAGAGATACCTCTCCGACAATCAGAGTGACAAATCCTAATCTCGATCTATGCCAACTCAACAAGTACCATCGGAGACACCTGTAGAGCACCTTTATAATCACCCAATTACATTGTGACGTTTGGTAGCACACAAAGTGTTCCTTCAGTAATCGGGAGTTGCATAATCTCATAGTCATAGGAACATGTATAAGTCATGAAGAAAGCAATAGCAGTAAACTAAAATGATCAAGTGCTAAGCGAACGGAATGGGTCAAGTCAATCACATCATTCTCCTAATGATGTGATCCCATTTATCAAATGAAAACTCATGTCTATGGTTAGGAAACATAACCATCTTTGACCAACGAGCTAGTTAAGTAGAGGCATACTAGTGACACTCTGTTTGTCTATGTATTCACACATGTATTATGTTTCCGGTTAATACAATTCTAGCATGAATAATAAACATTTATCATGAAATAAGGAAATAAATAATAACTTTATTATTGCCTCTAGGGCATATTTCCTTTAGTCTCCCACTTGCACTAGAGTCAATAATCTAGATTACACAGTAATGATTCTAACACCCATGGAGCCTTGGTGCTGATCATGTTTTGCTCGTGAGAGAGGCTTAGTCAACGGGTCTGCAACATTCAGATCCATATATATATATTGCAAATCTCTATGTCTCCCACCTAGACTTGATCACTGATGGAATTGAAGCGTCTCTTGATGTGTTTGGTTCTCTTGTGAAATCTGGATTCCTTTGCCAAGGTAATTGCACCAGTATTGTCACAAAAGATTTTCATTGGACCCAATGCATTAGGTATGACACCTAGATCAGATATGAACTCCTTCATCCAGACTCCTTCATTTGCTGCTTCCGAAGCAGCTATGTACTCCGCTTCACACGTAGATCCCGCCAGGACGCTTTGTTTAGAACTGCTCCAACTGACAGCTCCACCGTTCAATGTAAACACGTATCCGGTTTGCGATTTAGAATCGTCTGGATCGGTGTCAAAGCTTGCATCGACATAACCATTTACGACGAACTCTTTGTCACCTCCATAAACGAGAAACATATCCTTAGTCCTTTTCAGGTATTTCAGGATGTTCTTGACCGCTGTCGAGTGATCCACTCCTGGATTACTTTGGTACCTCCCTGCTAAACTAATAGCAAGGCACACATCAGGTCTGGTACACAACATTGCATACATGATAGAGCCTATGGCTGAAGCATAGGGAACACTTTTCATTTTCTCTCTATCTTCTGCAGTGGTTGGGCATTGAGTCTTACTCAACTTCACACCTTGTAACACAGGCAAGAACCCTTTCTTAGCTTGTTCCATTTTGAACTTCTTCAAAACTTTATCAAGGTATGTGCTTTGTGAAAGTCCAATTAAGCGTCTTGATCTATCTCTATAGATCTTGATGCCCAATATATAAGAAGCTTCACCGAGGTCTTTCATTGAAAAACTCTTATTCAAGTATCCTTTTATGCTATCCAGAAATTCTATATTATTTCCAATCAACAATATGTCATCCACATATAATATTAGAAATGCTACAGAGCTCCCACTCACTTTCTTGTAAATGCAGGCTTCTCCAACAGTCTTTATAAAACCATATGATTTGATTACACTATCAAAACGTTTATTCCAACTCCGAAAGGTTTGCACCAGTCCATAAATGGATCGCTGGAGCTAGCACACTTTGTTAGCACCCTTTGGATTGATAAAACCTTCAGGTTGCATCATATACAACTCTTCTTCCAGAAATCCATTTAGGAATGCAGTCTTCACATCCATTTGCCAAATTTCATAATCATAAAATGCGGCAATTGCTAACATGATTCGGACGGACTTAAGTATCACTACGGGTGAGAAGGTCTCATCATAGTCAACTCCTTAAACTTGTCGAAAACCTTTCGCAAAAAATCGAGCTTTGTAGACAGTCATGTTACCGTCAGCGTCAATCTTCTTCTTGAAGATCCATTTATTCTCGATGGCTTGCCGATCATTGGGCAAGTCAACCAAAGTCCACACTTTGTTCTCATACATGGATCCCATCTAATATTTCATGGCCTAAAGCCATTTTGCGTAATCTGGGCTCATCATCGCTTCCTCATAGTTCGTAGGTTCATCATGATCAAGTAACATGACCTCCAGAACAAGATTACCGTACAACTCCGGTGCGGATCTGTAACGCCCTCGATGCGGCTATATCTCCCACGTGTCGAAGCACGACTTAGAGGCATAACCGCATTCAAAGCAATGTCACAAGTGAGGTAATCTTCACACAACCCATGTAATACATAAGGGAAAGAGATACATAGTTGGCTTACACTCGCCACTTCACACAATTACATGAATAAAGCATTACATCATCCAAATACAATCAAGGTCCGACTACGGAACCAAAATAAAAGAAGACTACCCCAAATGCTACACAGATCCCCGATCGTCCCGACTGGGCTCCACTACTGATCAACTAGAACAAAACAACACAAAGGATAAGATCTTCATAGAGCTCCTCCTTGAGCTTGGTTGCGTCATCTGCACGGTATCCTCGGCACCTGCAAGCTGGTTTTGGAAGTATCTGTGAGCCACGGGGACTCAGTAATCTCGCACCCTCGTGATCAGGACTATTTAAGCTTATGGGTAAGGTAAAGGTATGAGGTGGAGCTACAGCAAGCGACTAGCATATATGGTGGCTAACATACGCAAATGAGAGCGAGAAGAGAAGGCAAGGCATGAGCGAAAAACTATGATCAAGAAGTGATCCTATAACAACCTACGTCAAGCATTACTCCAACACCGTGTTCACTTCCCGGACTCCGCCGAGAAGAGACCATCACGGTTACACATGCGGTTGATGTATTTTAATTAAGGTCAACTTCAGGTTTTCTACAACCGGACATTAACAAATTCCCATCTGCCCATAACCATGGGCACGGCTTTCGAAAGTTCAAATCCCTGCAGGGGTGTCCCAACTTAGCCCATCACAAGCTCTCACGGTCAACGAAGGATATTCCTTCTAGTGGGAAGACCCGATCAGACTCAGAATCCCGGTTACAAGACATTTCGACAATGGTAAAACAAGTCCAGCAAGACCACCCGCTGTGCCGACAAATCCCGATAGGAGCTGCACATATCTCGTTCTCAGGGCACACCGGATAAGCTAAGCATATGGGAGCCAACGTAACCCAAGTTGCCAAGGGACGGCCCCACACGATGCTCTGGGTTGGACCAACACTTAGACAAGCACTGGCCCGGGGGTTTAAAATAAAGATGACCCTCGGGATACGCGACTCCCAAGGGAAAAAGACTAGGTGGCAAATGGTAAAACCAAGGTTGGGCCTTGCTAGAGGAGTTTTATTCAAGGCTAACTGTCAAGGGGTTCCCATTATAACCCAACCGCGTAAGGAACACAAAATCCGGGAACATAACACTGATATGACGGAAACTAGGGCGGCAAGAGTGGAACAAAACACCAGGCATAAGGCCGAGCCTTCCACCCTTTACCAAGTATATAGATGCATTAATTAAATAAGATATATTGTGATATCCCAACAAGTAAACATGTTCCAACAAAGAACAACATCTCCATGTTCCAACAAGGAACAAACTTCATCTTCACCTGCAACTAACAACACTATAAGAGGGGCTGAGCAAAGCGGTAACATAGCCAAACAACGGTTTGCTAGGACAAGGTGGGTTAGAGGCTTGGTTCAACAATATGGGAGGCATGATAAGCAAGTGGTAGGTATCGTAGCATAGGCATAGCAAAAGAGCAAGCAACTAGCAAGCAAAGATTGAAGTGATTTCGAGGGTATGATCATCTTGCGTGAAATCCCGCAAGGAAGAAGAACGAGTCCATGAAGAAGACAAACAAACGTAGATGAACGGGTCCTCACAAACGCGACGTTACCGGAACCAACCCGAAGAAGCAAACACCGGAAAGAAAGCACACAACATAGTAAACAACCAACACATGAACATGGTATGATATGCGGTATGCGGTATGCGATGCATATGCATGATTTGCAAGGGAATGAAAGAACCTGGCCTCAACTTGGAAATCCAAGAGTGCCACTGGAAAGATGAGGTGATTTCGGTTGAAATCGATATAAAGAACACTGGAATCGGAGACACGGTTTGGAAATGGCAAGCAATTCAAATGTGGCACCGGTCTGCGATATACAGCAAGTAGCCATCTAAATGCAACAAGTTAAACATGCTATAGTACCCAAACATGGCAACAAAATACAAGGCAGGGATCCATTCAGAATTCTTAACAAAAGATGAACACTGAGCTACGGCCAATTCATCCATTAACAGGTTCAAACAAGCATGGCAAAAGTGCAATTGGTAAACAGATTTCAGACTTAGTGAAATTAACACTTGTCTGGAATTTCAGATCAGGTAGCACACTTTGGAGCATGAAAACTAGATGCTACAGGAACTTAACATGGCAAAGTAAATCATGGCATGGAGCTACTCAAAGAGCTTAACAAAAGTCCCTTAGTGACCTTGAGCTAAAAGGGATCAGAAAATACAATTGCAAGCATGTGAACATGGCAAAAACATAAACAGATCACAGACTTAGAGAAAAACTGAAGCATGCAAATCAGATATCAAGTAGGCATGTTTACGAGCTCGATGCACTCACTACAGAGAAAGGCATGACAAACTAAGCATACACCCATCAAGAATACACATTATACAAGATAGACATGGCAAGAACAACAACATAGCATGCACGGATCAACTACAACATCCTCGGCAAAATCGCTAACAAGTAGACAATCTGCCCAGATTCACGAAATAGCAAAAGTAGAGCTCGAGTGACTCAAGCTAGGGTGCTCCATAAATGCAAACAAGGAAATGGATGGATAGAGAACTACAAGATTAACAAATCATCCTTACTGATCATCCTCAAAAGAGGCACGGATCACTAGGAAACAACATGAACATATGACATATTGATCAAAACAGTCCAAGGACTTAGTGGAATTGCTAAGTCCATGAAATCAGCATTAACGAATGCACCACTTTGCAAGCTTGTGCTAGTCACCACACACATCACAAAAAATACATGGATTGCACCTCTGGAAAGATGGCAAAGCATATAACAAAACACATGTAGAGCTCAGGGGCATATCATGCACACATTAATCATGGCAAAAATGTCAAATAGCTATTTGGTGCAGCAGATCTGACAATAAACTCAATTAGCACTCTTCCAACAGCATTTCGGGCACCAAGATGAGCTCAAATGAAAATTATGGAATGAGATGAAATGATGTACCCTCTGAGACGAACATTTTGATATGCTACACGCCCAAAACGGAGCCATGGATGATGAGTTATGACATGATGAACATGTGCATTTGAAACTGGAAATCTCGGGGACTTGGTCAAAATTCGCAGACAGAAAAAAAATATGATGAGCGTTGGATACTAAAGTGTGCTCCGAGCGAGGCTTAGCAGGACGCTCACCAAGTGGGCTCAGCCCAGGACGACGGAGGATGAAGCAGGCCGGAGGTGGGGTTGCTGGGCCAGGGAGGCTGGGCTGGACCGCGGGTGGAGTGGGCCGGACGCGGGGCCCACGCGGGGGTCGTCGACGTCCTCGCGCTCTGCCGACGTAGAGGACGTAGGGCGGCGGCGGTTGCCCGGCCGGATCTCGCCGGATCCGGCCCGGAGCTGCGAGCTGGCGACGGCGGAAGGCGGATCCGGGCATGGCGCCCCCGGATCCGGCGACGACGAGGCCAGACGGCGACCGGAGCGGCGTCGCGCGAAGAGCAGGCGAGGCACGGCCGGGGACGGCGTCGCGGGGCGGCGGCGCGCCCGGCGAGGCAACGGAGGCTGACGGCAGCGGAGTCGGCGGCGCACGGTTCCTGAGGCGGCGGGGCACACGCGGGAGGCCGCGGGTAGGCGGCGGGGAGATGGGCCCGCGCGGGCCCGATCTGGGCTCCGCGGGCCGTGTGGTGGAGACGGCGGCGATCGCTGACGTGGCGGGCGCGGAATGGCTGCAGCGGGCGGCGCGATTTTCGTCCATCCGGGACGGACATGTCCGGCGGGCGAGAGGGGAAGAGAAATTAGGGTTTGAACGCGAATTTCGGAGGGGATCACATATTTATAGGTAGAGGGAGCTAGGAGAGTCCAAATGAGGTGCGGTTTTCAGCCACGCGATCATGATTGAACGACCAAGATGATGGAGGAGGTTTAAGTGGGTTTTGGGCCACTTTGGGGGGGTGTTGGACTGCAACACACATGAGGCCTTTTCGGTCCCTCGGTTAGCCGTTGGAGTATCAAACGAAGTCCAAATGGCACGAAACTTGACAGGCGGTCTACCGGTAGTAAACCAAGGCTGCTTGGCAAGTCTCGGTCCAATCCGGAATTGTTTAATCCCCGCACATGAAAAGAGGTAGAAAGGGACCCCGGGTGACATAGGAGCGCCGGATTGCAAAACGGACAACAGGGAAAAAGCTCGGATGCATGAGACGAACATGTATGCAAATGAAATGCACATGATGACATGATATGCAATGCATGACACGCAAGAAATGACAAGGCAACAACAACGAATAACTGGACGACACCTGGCACATCGGTCTCGGGGCGTTACAGGATCTTACTCTGGTTGACCTACGAGGTTCGGTAGTAACTTGATTTGAAGTTTCATGATCATCATCATTGGCTTCCTCACTAATTGGTGTAGGTGTCATAGGAACCGGTTTCTGTGATGTACTACTTTCCAATAAGGGAGCAGCTACAATTACCTCATCAAGTTCTACTTTCCTCCCACTCACTTCTTTCGAGAGAAACTCCCTCTCTAGAAAGGATCCATTCCTAGCAAAAAATGTCTTGCCTTGGGATCTGTGATAGAAGGTGTACCCAACAGTCTCCTTTGGGTATCCTATGAAGACACATTTCTCCGATTTAGGTTCGAGCTTATCAGGTTGAAGTTTTTTACGTAAGCATCGCAACCCCAAGCTTTAAGAAACGACAACTTTGGTTTCTTGCCAAACCATAGTTCATAAGGCGTCGTCTCAACAGATTTAGATGGTGCCCTATTTAACGTGAATGCAGCTGTCTCTAAAGCATAACCCCAAAACGATAGCGGTAAATCAGTAAGAGACATCATAGATTGCACCATATCTAGTAAAGTATGATTACGACGTTCGGACACACCATTACATTGTTGTGTTTTGGGTGGCTTGAGTTGCGAAACTATTCCGCATTGTTTCAAATGAAGACCAAACTCGTAACTCAAATATTCTCCTCCACAATCAGATCGCAGAAACTTTATTTTCTTGTTACGATGATTTTCCACTTCACTCTGAAATTCTTTGAACTTTTCAAATGTTTCAGACTTATGTTTCATCAAGTAGATATACCCATATCTGCTCAAATCATCTGTGAAGGTGAGAAAATAACGATACCCGCCGTGAGCCTCAACATTCATCGGACCACATACATCAGTATGTATGATTTCCAACAAATCTGTTGCTCACTCCATAGTTCCGGAGAACGACATTTTAGTCATCTTGCCCATGAGGCATGGTTCGCAAGTACCAAGTGATTCATAATCAAGTGATTCCAAAAGTCCATCAGAATGGAGTTTCTTCATGCGCTTTACACCAATATGACCTAAACGGCAGTGCCACAAATAAGTTGCACCATCATTATCAACTCTGCATCTTTTGGCTTCAACATTATGAATATGTATATCACTACTATCGAGATTCATTAAAAATAGACCACTCTTCAAGGGTGCATGACCATAAAAGATATTACTCATGTAAACAGAACAACCATTATTCTCTGATTTAAATGAATAACCGTCTCGCATCAAATAAGATCCAGATATAATGTTCATGCTCAACGCTGGCACCAAATAACAATTATTCAGGTCTAAAACTAATCTTGAAGGTAGATGTAGAGGCGTGCTGACGACGATCACATCGACTTTTGGAACCATTTCCCACGCGCATCGTGACCTCGTCCTTAGCCAATCTTCGCTTAATCCGTACTCCCTGTTTCGAGTTGCAAATATTAGCAACAGAACCAGTATCAAATACCCAGGTGCTACTGCGAGCTTTAGTAAGGTACACATCAATAACATGTATATCACATATACCTTTGTTTACCTTGCCATCCTTCTTATCTGCCAAATACTTGGGGCAGTTCCGCTTCCAGTGACCCGTCCCTTTGAAGTAGAAGCACTCAGTCTCAGGCTAAGGTACAGACTTGGGTTTCTTCTGTTGAGCAACAACTTGTTTGCCGTTCTTCTTGAAGTTCCCTTTCTTCTTCCCTTTACCCCTTTTCTTGAAACTGGTGGTCTTGTTGACCATCAACACTTGATGCTCCTTCTTGATTTCTACCTCCGCAGCCTTTAGCATTGCGAAGAGCTCGGGAATTGTCTTATCCATCCCTTGCATGTTATAGTTCATCACGAAGCTCTTGTAGCTTTGCGGCAGTGATTGAAGAATTCTGTCAATGACACTATCATCCGGAAGATGAACTCCCAGTTGAATCAAGTGATTGTTATACCCAGACATTTAGAGTATATGTTCACTGACAGAACTATTCTCATCCATCTTGCAACTGTAGAACTTATTGGAGACCTCATATCTCTCAATCCGGGCATTTGCTTGAAATATTAACTTCAACTCCTGGAACATCTCATATGCTCCATGACATTCAAAACGTCGTTGAAATCCCGGTTCTAAGCCGTAAAGCATGGCACACTGAACTATCGAGTAGTCATCAGCTTTGCTTTGCCAGCCGTTCATAACATTTGGTTCAGCTCTTGCAGCAGGTTTGGCACCTAGCGGTGCTTCCAGGACATAATTCTTCTGTGCAGCAATGAGGATAATCCTCAAGTTACGGACCCAATCCGTGTAATTGCTACCATCATCTTTCAACTTTGCTTTCCCAAGGAACACATTAAAATTCAACGGAACAACAACACGGGACATCTATCTACAATAACATAGACAAGCAAAATACTATCATGTACTAAGTTCATGATAAACTAAAGTTCAATTAATCATATTTAAGAACTCCCACTTAGATAGATATCCCTCTAATCATCTAAGTGATCATGTGATCCAAATCAACTAAACCATGACCGATCATCACGTGAAATGGAGTACTTTTCAATGGTGAACATCACTATGTTGATCATATCTACTATATGATTCATGCTTGACCTTTCGGTCTCAGTGTACCGAGGCCATATCTGCATATGCTAGGCTCGTCAAGTTTAACCCGAGTATTTCTGCGTGTGCAAAACTGGCTTGCACCCGTTGTATGTTAACGTAGAGCTTATCACACCCGATCATCATGTGGTGTCTCGGCACGACGAACTTTGGCAACGGTCCATACTCAGGGAGAACACTTGTACCTTGAAATTTAGTGAGAGATCATCTTATAATGCTACCGTCAATCAAGCAGAATAAGATGCATAAAGGATAAACATCACATGCAATCAATATAAGTGATATGATATGGCCATCATCATCTTGTGCCTTTGATCTCCATCTCCAAAGCACCGTCATGATCACCATCATCACCGGCATGACACCTTGATCTCCATCGTAGCATCGTTGTCGTCTCGCCAAATATTGCTTCTATGACTATCGCTACCGTTTAGTGATAAAGTAAAGCAATTACAGGGCGATTGCATTGCATACAATAAAGCAATGATAACCCACAAGTATAGGGGATCGCAACAGTTTTCGAGGGTAGAGTATTCAATCCAAATTTATTGATTCGACACAAGGGGAGCCAAAGAATATTCTCAAGTATTAGCAGCTGAGTTGTGAATTCAACCACACCCGGAAACTTAATATCTGCAGCAAGGTATTTAGTAGCAAAGTAATATGATAGTAGTGGTAATGGTGGCAAAAGTAACGGTAGCAAAAGTAATATTTTTGGGTTTTGTAGTGATTGTAACAATAGCAACGGAAAAGTAAATAAGCGAAGAACAATATGTGAAAAGCTCGTAGGCATTGGATCAGTGATGGAGAATTATGTCAGATGCGATCGATCATGTAACAGTCATAACCTAGGGTGACACAGAACTAGCTCCAGTTTATCAATGTAATGTAGGCATGTATTCCGAATATAGTCATACGTGCTTATGGAAAAGAACTTGCATGACATCTTTTGTCCTACCCTCCCGTGGCAGCAGGGTCCTATTGGAGACTAAGGGATATTAAGGCCCCCTTTTAATAGAGTACCGGACCAAAGCATTAACACATAGTGAATACATGAACTCCTCAAACTACGGTCATCACTGGGAGTGGTCCCGATTATTATCACTTCAGGGTTGCCGGATAATAACACATAGTAGGTGACTATAGACTTGCAAGATAGGATCAAGAACTCTCATATATTGATGAAAACATAATAGGTTCAGATCTGGAATCATGGCACTCGGGCCCTAGTGACAAGCATTAGGCATAGCAAAGTCATAGCAACATCAATCTCAGAACATAGTGGATACTAGGGATCAAACCCTAACAAAACTAACTTGATTACATGATAAATCTCATCCAACCCATCACCGTCCAGCAAGCCTATGATGGAATTACTCACGCACGGTGGTGAGCATCATGAAATTAGTGATGGAGGAAGGTTGATGATGCCGATGGCGACGGATTCCCCTCTCCGGAGCCCCGAACGGACTCTAGAACAGCCCTCCCGAGAGAGTTTAGGGCTTGGCGGCGGCTCCATATCGTAAAACGTGATGAATCCTTCTCTCTGATTTTTTCTCCCCGAAAGTGAATATATGGAGTCAAGGTTGAGGTCGGTGGAGCGTCAGGGGGCCCGCGAGGCAGGGGGCGTGCCCAGGGGGTAGGGCGCGCCCCCCACCCTCGTGGACAGGTGGTGGCCCCCCTGACGTGGATCTTTCTTCCAGTATTTTTTTATATATTCCAAAATAATTCTCCGTTGATTTTCAGGTCATTCAGAGAACTTTTATTTCTGCACAAAAATAACACCATGGCAATTCTGCTGAAAAAACGTCAGTCTGGGTTAGTTCCATTCAAATCATGCAAGTTAGAGTCCAAAACAAGGGTAAAAGTGTTTGGAAAAGTAGATACAACGGAGACGTATCAACTCCCCCAAGCTTAAACCTTTGCTTGTCCTCAAGCAATTCAGTTGATAAACTGAAAGTGATAAAGAAAAACTTTTACAAACTCTGTTTGCTCTGGTTGTTGTAAATATGTAAAGCCAGCATTCAAGTTTTCAGCAAACATTATGAACTAACCATATTCACAATAACATTTAGGTCTCATGTTTACTCATATCAATGACATAATCAACTAGCGAGCAATAATAATAAATCTCGGATGAAAACACTTTTTGAAAACAATCATAATATGATATGACAAGATGGTATCTCGCTAGCCCTTTCTAAGACTGCAAAACATAAATGCAGAGCACCTTTAAAGATCAAGGACTGACTAGACATTGTAATTCATGGTAAAAGAGATCCAGTCAAGTCATACTCAATGTAAACTAATAGTAATGGATGCAAATGACAGCGGTGCTCTCAAACTGGTGCTTTTTTATAAGAGGATGATGACTCAACATAAAAGTAAATGGATAGGCCCTTCGCAGAGGGAAGCATGGATTAGTAGAGGTGCGAGAGCTCGGTTTTGAAATAGATATGAATTATATTTTGAGCGGTATACTTTAATTGTCAACATAATAACTGATATATCTCGATATCTTCCATGCTACACACATTATAGGCGGTTCCCAAAAAGAATGGTAAAGTTTATACTCCCCCTCCACCCACAAGCATCAATGCATGGTTTGCTCGAAACAACGAGTGCCTCCAACTAACAAGAGTCCCGGGGGAGTTTTGTTTACAGTTATTTTGATTTGATTTACATAAATCATGGGATTGGGAATCCCGGTGACCAGCCCTTTTCTCGTGAGTGAGGAGCGGAGTCCACTCCTCTTGAGAATAACCCGCCTAGCATGGAAGATACCGACAGCCCTAGTTGATTCCTGAGCTATTTGAGCATACAAAACAGAATGTTTATTTGAAGGTTTAGAGTTTGGCACATACAAATTTACTTGGAACGGCAGGTAGATACCGTATATAGGTAGGTATGGTGGACTCATATGGAATAACTTTGGGGTTTATGGATTTGGATGCACAAGCAGTACTCCCGCTTAGTACAGGTGAAGGCTAGAAAAAGACTGGGAAGCGACCATCTAGAGAGCGACAACAGTCATGAACATGCATTAAAATTAATCAACACCGAATGCAAGCATGAGTAGGATATAATGCACCATGAACATAAATATCGTAGAGGCTATGTTGATTTTGTTTCAACTACATGCGTGAACATGTGCCAAGTCAAGCCACTCGAATCGTTCAAAAGAGGATACCACCCTATCATACCACATCACAACCATTTTAATAACATGTTGGCACGCAAAGGTAAACCATTATAAGCTCCTAGCTAATTAAGCATGGCATAAGCAACTATAATCTCTAATTGTCATCGCAAACATGTTTCTTTCATAATAGGCTGAATCAGGAACGATGAACCAATCATATTTACAAAAACAAGAGAGGTCGAGTTCATACCAACTTTTCTCATCTCAATAAGCTCATCATATAATCATCATTATTGCCTTTCACTTGTACGACCGAATAGTGTGGATAATAATAATAGTGCACATGCATTGGACTAAGCTGGAATCTGCAAGCATTCAATTCAAGAGAGAAGACAAGGTAATATGGGCTCTTTGTTAGATCAACAATAATGCATATAAGAGCCACTCAACATTTTCATTATGGTCTTCTCCTCTCGACCCCCAAAGAACAAGAAAAGAAATAAAACTATTTACACGGGAAAGCTCCCAACAAGCAAAAGAAGAACGAGAAATCTTTTTGGGTTTTCTTTTTAATTACTACTACTACAACATGAAAAGTAAACTAGCTAAAAAGCTACAACTAATTTTTTTTGTTTTTATTAAGGTTTATCAAACACACAAGAAGAAAGCATAAAAAGGAAAATAAACTAGCATGGATATTACAATGAAAAAGTATGAACACCGACAACTAGCATGAGTGTGTGAACATGAATGTAATGTCGGTGAGAAATACATACTCTCTCAAGCTTAGGCTTTTGGCCTAAGTTGGTCTATGGCCATGGTTGTCCTTGCGGATATCCAAAGTTGTAGTTGGGGTCGTACTGAGATGCGACGGCAATTACCTGATGAGCTGCAGCTTGGAGGCGAGCTGTCTCGGCCCACCTCTCGTACTCGCTCGCCTCCTCCCTGGTTATAAAATATCGCCCCTTTGCCTGAAAGTCAAAGAAAGTAGGAGCAGGGAGGGCGATGTGATAGGTGCGTCGTCTGTCAAAGATTAGTCGGTACTGGAGGAACTGATCGTTCCTCTCAACAAACTGATGACGAACCAGAGCCTCATAATCTAAATAAGAAGTATGCAACTCAATATCATCTCCACGTATGGGTATCTCAAGAAAGTTAGCTATACGAGTTGCATAAATTCCACCAAAGGAATATCCATGAAGACGATTATTATGCAACCTACGTGCAACAATGGCTCCCAAATTATAATGTTTATCTCCTAATACAACACTCCTGAGAACAGTGAGATCAGGGACACACATGTGACATGCTTCATCCTTACCATTGATGCACCTACCTATGAAGAGAGCAAAATAATGTATAGCAGGAAAATGAATGCTCCCTATGGTAGCTTGTGTTATATCTCTAGACTCTCCCACAGTTATGCTAGCAAGAAAAATCTCTAAATTCAGATTTGCGAGGTTCACTAACATCACCCCACTGAGGGAGTGTACAAGCAGTGTTAAAATCTTCTAAGTCCATGGTATAAGATTTATCATAAAGATCAATCAGGACAGTTTGAGAATTGCGTGATGATGAGAATTTAAACCTTCTCACAAATGAATCAGTTAAATAGAGGTATTGACGGCACTTATCTGCCTTGAAGCTTTCCAAATCAGCATTACGCACATATGCATCAAATTCCTCTTTAATTCCTGCTTGGATCATGAAATCCTCTGACGACCATTCACAAGGCCGCACTTGAGCGTCTCTTGGTGGTTCCTCGTCCGCATCGCGTATTGTGGGTCTGGGTCCTTACTTCCTTGAAGAACCACTTGGTACATTTTCCTAAACATATTTCTTCCTCTGAAAAATTTCTGAAATTTCTAGTAACTCAAAATAAAAGTGAACCAAACTCAACAAAATTGATAGCAATTACTCCTACAAGTGCCCAGAGGCTATATCATGCATTAAAACTACTTTTGACCATATAAATTTGACATGCAAGCTCAAGAACAGGGTCACCTAAGCAGCAAAAAATTGCAATTAATAAAGCACTAGAACAAAAACTAATTGGACCATTGGAGGAGTCACATACCGAAGAACAATCCCCCAAAGCAGTTTTGTGAATGGAGCTTTGAGCAAGGAGATCGAAAATGGTAGCAAGATGAGCTAGAACTCGTGCTTGAGCTGGTTAGTGATTTTTTTGGGAGGAAGAAGGAGTGTGTGGTGGCTGGAATAAGTGGAGGGGAGCCACCATGGGCCCACGAGGCAGGGGGCGCGCCCTGGACCCTCGTGGCCAGGTGCTTGCTCCCCCTGCTGTGTTCTCAGTGCCATATATTCTCAAATATTCTAGAAAAAAATCATATTTAATTTTCAGGGCATTTGGAGAACTTTTATTTTCGGGGTATTTTTTATTGCATTGATAATTCAGAAAACAGACAGAAAAATACTATTTTTGCTTTATTTAATATAAATAATAGAAAGTAAAAAAGAGGGTATAGAGAGTTGTGCCTTCTAACTTCATCCATCTCATGCTCATCAAAAGGAATCCACTAACAAGGTTGATCAAGTCTTGTTAACAAACTCATTCCGAATTGCATGAAACCAGAGAATTTCGAATAACACCAGGTTACCTCAATGGGGATATGCATGTCCCCAACAATAAGAATATCATATTTCTTCTTGATAGTAGGAAGAGGAAATTCAAAACCTCCAATAGTAATTGTTGAAATTTTTCCAATAGAATTGATACTGTGGACTTGAGGTTGTTTCCTCGGAAAGTGTACCGTATGCTCATTACCATTAACATGAAAAATGACATTGCCTTTGGTGCAATCAATAACAGCCCCTGCAGTATTCAAAAAGGGTCTTCCAATAATAATAGACATACTATCGTCCTCGGGAATATCAAGAATAACAAAGTCTGTTAAAATAGTAGCGTTTGCAACCACAACAGGCACATCCTCACAAATACCGACATGTATAGCAGTTGATTTATTAGTCATTTGCAAAGATATTTCAGTAGGTGTCAACTTATTCAAATCGAGTCTACGATATAAAGAGAGAGGCATAACACTAACACCGGCTCCAAGATCACATAAAGCAGTTTTAACATAGTTTCTTTTAATGGAGCATGGTATAGTTGGTACTCCTGGATCTCCAAGTTTCTTTGGTATTCCACCCTTAAAAGTATAATTAGAAAGCATGGTGGAAATTTCAGCTTCTGGTATCTTTCTCTTATTTGTAACAATTTCCTTCATATATTTAGCATAAGGATTCATTTTAAACATGTCAGTCAAACGCATACACAAAAAGATAGGTCTAATCATTTCAGCAAAGCGCTCAAAATCCTCATCATCCTTTTTCTTGGATGGATTAGGAGGAAAGGGCATGGGTTTCTGAACCCATGGTTCTCTTTCTTTACCGTGCTTCCTATCAACAAAGTCTCTCTTATCATAACATTGATTCTTTGATTGTGGGCTATCAAGCTCAACAGCAGGTTCAATCTCTACATCATTGTCATTACTAGGTTGAGCATCAATATGAACATCATCATTAACATTATCACTAGGTTCATGTTCATTACCAGCTTGTGTTTCAGCATCAGAAATAGAAATATCATTGGGATTCTCAGGTGTGTCTACAACAGGTTCACTAGAAGCATGCAAAGTCCTATCATTTTTCTTTTTCTTCCTTTTAGAAGGACTAGGTGCATCTGCATTAGCTCTCTGAGAATCTTGCTCAATTCTCTTAGGATGGCCCTCAGGATACAAAGGTTCCTGGGTCACTTTACCTCCTCTAGTTGCAACTCTAACAACAAAGTCATTATTTTTACTATTCAATTCATTGAGCAAATCATTCTGAGCTTTAAGTACTTGTTCTACTTGAGTGGTAACCATAGAAGCATGTTTACTAATAAGTTTAAGTTCACCTTTAACATTAGCCATATAATCACTCAAGTGTTCAATCATGTAAGCATTATGTTTCTATTGTCTACCAACATAAGCATTAAAGTCTTCTTGCTTAACCATAAAGTTATCAAATTGATCCAAACATTGGCTAGCAAACTTAGCAGGAGGGATTTCAACTTTATCATATCTATGGAGAGAATTTACCTTTACTACCTATGTCGGGTTATCAAGACCATGTATTTCTTCAATAGGCGGCAAATTAAGACCATGTATTTCTTCAATAGGAGGTAAATTCTTAACATCTTCAGCTTTAATACCTTTTTCTTTCATAGATTTCTTTGCCTCTTGCATATCTTCAGGACTGAAAAATAGAATACCCCTTTTCTTAGGAGTTGGCTTAGGAGTTGGTTCAGGAAGTGTCCAATTATTATCATTAGTCAACATATTATTCAATAGAATTTCAGCTTGATCAACAGTTCTTTCCCTGAAAACACAACCGGCACAACTATCCAGGTAATCTCTGGAAGCATCGGTTAGTCCATTATAAAAGATATCAAGTATTTCATTTTTCTTGAGAGGATGATCAGGCAAAGCATTAAGTAATCGGAGAAGCCTCCCCCAAGCTTGTGGGAGACTCTCTTCTTAAATTTGCACAAAATTGTATATTTCCCTTAAAGCAGCTTGTTTCTTATGAGCGGGGAAATATTTAGCAGAGAAGTAGTAAATCATATCCTAGGGACTATGCACACAACCAGGATCAAGAGAATTAAACCATATCTTAGCATCACCCTTTAATGAGAATGGAAATAATTTAAGGATATAATAATAGCGAGTTTTCTCATCATTACTGAACAGGGTAGCTATATCATTTAATTTAGTAAGATGTGCCACAACAGTTTCAGATTCATAGCCATAGAAAGGATCAGATTCAACCAAAGTAATTATATTAGGATCAACAGAGAAATCATAATCCTTATCAGTAATAAAGATAGGTGAAGTAGCATAAGCAGGATCATATTTCATTCTAGCATTCAGAGATTTTTCTTTAAGCTTAGCCAATAGTTTCTTAAGATCACTTCTATCATTGCACGCAAGAAAGTCTCTAGCAGTTTCTTCATCCATAACATAACCCTAAGGAACAACATTCAATTCATATCTAGGGGGAGAATCCTCATCATCACTTTCATCAATATTATCAGTTTCAATAATTTCATTCTCACTAGCCCTAGCAAGTTGTTCATCAAGAAATTCACCAAGTGGCACAGTAGTATCAAGCATAGAAGTAGTTTCATCATAAGTATCATGCAAAGCAGAAGTGGCATCATCAATAGCATGCGACATATCAGAATTAATAGCAGAAGCAGGTTTAGGTGTCGCAAGTTTACTCAAAACGGAAGGTGAATCAAGTGCAGAGCTAGATGGTAGTTCCTTACCTCCCCTCGTAGTTGAGGGAAAAATCTTGGTTCTTTGATCTTTCAAGTTCTTCATAATGATAAGCAGATATAAATCCCAAGTGACTCAAAGAATAGAGCTATGCTCCCCGGCAACGGCGCCAGAAAATATTCTTGATAACCACAAGTATAGGGGATCGCAACAGTTTTCGATGGTAGAGTATTCAACCCAAATTTATTGATTCGACACAAGGGGAGCCAAAGAATATTCTCAAGTATTAGCAGCTGAGTTGTGAATTCAACCACACCCGGAAACTTAATATCTGCAGCAAGGTATTTAGTAGCAAAGTAATATGATAGTAGTGGTAATGGTGGCAAAAGTAACGGTAGCAAAAGTAATATTTTTGGGTTTTGTAGTGATTGTAACAATAGCAACGGAAAAGTAAATAAGCGAAGAACAATATGTGAAAAGCTCGTAGGCATTGGATCAGTGATGGAGAATTATGTCGGATGCGATCGATCATGTAACAGTCATAACCTAGGGTGACACAGAACTAGCTCCAGTTTATCAATGTAATGTAGGCATGTATTCCGAATATAGTCATACGTGCTTATGGAAAAGAACTTGCATGACATCTTTTGTCCTACCCTCCCGTGGCAGCAGGGTCCTATTGGAGACTAAGGGATATTAAGGCCTCCTTTTAATAGAGTACCGGACCAAAGCATTAACACATAGTGAATACATGAACTCCTCAAACTACGGTCATCACTGGGAGTGGTCCCGATTATTGTCACTTCAGGGTTGCCGGATAATAACACATAGTAGGTGACTATAGACTTGCAAGATAGGATCAAGAACTCTCATATATTGATGAAAACATAATAGGTTCAGATCTGAAATCATGGCACTCGGGCCCTAGTGACAAGCATTAGGCATAGCAAAGTCATAGCAACATCAATCTCAAAACATAGTGGATACTAGGGATCAAACCCTAACAAAACTAACTTGATTACATGATAAATCTCATCCAACCCATCACCGTCCAGCAAGCCTATGATGGAATTACTCACGCACGGTGGTGAGCATCATGAAATTAGTGATGGAGGAAGGTTGATGATGCCGATGGCGACGGATTCCCCTCTCCGGAGCCCCGAACGGACTCTAGAACAGCCCTCCCGAGAGAGTTTAGGGCTTGGCGGTGGCTCCATATCGTAAAACGTGATGAATCCTTCTCTCTGATTTTTTCTCCCTGAAAGTGAATATATGGAGTCAAGGTTGAGGTCGGTGGAGCGTCAGGGGGCCCACGAGGCAGGGGGCGGGCCCAGGGGGTAGGGCGCGCCCCCCACCCTCGTGGACAGGTGGTGGCCCCCCTGACGTGGATCTTTCTTCCAGTATTTTTTAATTCTCCATTGATTTTTAGGTCATTCCGAGAACTTTTATTTCTGCACAAAAATAACACCATGGCAATTCTGCTGAAAACAGCGTCAATCCGGGTTAGTTCCATTGAAATCATGCAAGTTAGAGTCCAAAACAAGGGCAAAAGTGTTTGGAAAAGTAGATACGATGGAGACGTATTAAGCGACAACCATATTGCTCCTGCCAGTTGCCGATAACTCTATTACAAAACATGATCATCTCATACAATAAAATATAGTATCATGCCTTGACCATATCACATCACAACATGCCCTGCAAAAACAAGTTCGACATCCTCTACTTTGTTGTTGCAAGTTTTACATGGCTGCTACAGGCTGAGCAAGAATCGTTCTTACCTATGCATCAAAACCACAACGATATTTCGTCAAGTTAGTGCTGTTTTAACCTTCAACAAGGACCGGGTGTAGTCACACTCGGTTCAACTAAAGTTGGAGAAACTGACACCCGCCAGCCACCTGTGTGCAAAGCACGTCGGTAGAACCACTCTCGCGTAAGCGTACGCATAATGTCGGTCTGGGCTGCTTCATCCAACAATACCGCCGAAACAAAGTATGACATGCTGGTAAGCAGCATGACTTGTATCGCCCACAACTCACTTGTGGTCTACTCGTGCATATAACATCTACGCATAAACCTAGCTCTGATACCACTGTTGTGGATCGTAGTAATTTCAAAAAAATTCCTATGCACACGCAAGATCATGGTGATGCATCGCAACGAGAGAGAAGAGTATCGTCCACGTACCCTCGTAGACCGTAAGCGGAAGCGTTATGAGAACGTGGTTGATGTAGTCGTATGTCTTCACGATCCGACCGATCCAAGTACCGAATGTACGGCACCTTTGAGTTCAGCGCACGTTCAGCTCGATGACGTCCCACGAACTCCGATCCAGCAGAGCTTCATAGGAGAGTTCACTACAAAAAAATACACTTCCGTGATGATACGTGTTTGTCACAGTAGGTCGCTTTTTTTGTCATGCATGTACATCCATGACAAATTTATGACAGAATCAAGATAGTCATACCTGTGCTGTCGTAGAAGTGTTCCATGACATTACCGAAATTATCATCATGGAAGTCTCCACTTCCATGACGATAAATCACGCATCACAGAAGTGCTTTCGTCAAGGGTGACCGACACGTGGCATCCACTGTAACGGAACACCATTAAGCTATCGAGTCGGCTTTTGGATCCGATATCCCGTTAACAGCCCCGACCAATGGGGATTTTCCACGTGTAAAATCATCATTGGCTAGAGGAAACACGTGTCGGCTCATCGTTGGGACAGATGTCATCCACTCATTGGACAGGAGGCGCCTATGATAGGTTGACATGTGGCACGGCCCAACAGTGGCCCATTCCGGTGAAAAAGGCCGGCCCAGTAAAAATTAGTAGGCCGGCCCATATAAGGCCTACTCGTGCCAGGTCCATTTAAGCCCATGGCCCATACGAGATGTGCCAATTCGGCCCGTTAAAGATTTGACACCATTGCAGCCCATCGTCAGTTCGAGCCCGTTAACAGCCCGCTATATATTTGGGCTCAATATCGGCCCGATGAGATTTCGGCCTGTTAATGGCCCATTTAATGGATGGGCCAATTTTCAGGATGTACATCTTTCGGCCTTTTAGCGACCCATTTAAATGTTGGGCTAATTTCCGGCCCGGTGTGTCTTTCAGCCTATTGACGGCCCATAAATCTGATGGACCATTTGTAGTCGGACCTGAGTTTCGGCCTTTTAGCGGCCCATTTAAGTGTTGGGCCAATTTCTGGCCCGATGTCACTTTCAGCCTATTGACGGCCCATAAATCAGTTGGGCCAATTGTAGTCGGACCTGTGTTTTGGCCTTTTAGCTACCCATTTAAGTGTTGGGCCAATTCCCGGCTTTGTGTGCCTTTCGGCCTGTTAACGGACCATAAATGAGTTGGGCCATTTGTAGTCGGACCTTTGTTTTGGCCTATTAACGGCCCATGCCCTTCATGGTCCAATACCAGCCCGGTTTCTCTTTCGGCCTGCTAAAGGCCCACAACATAGTTGGGTCGTTTACAATACGACCTGACTTTCGGCCTCTTAGCGGCCCATGCTCTTCATGGTCCAATACAAGCCTGCTGTCTCTTTCGGCCTGCTAAAGGCCTACAGTATAGTTGGGCCATATGTAGCCCAAACTTACTAATGGCCTGTTAACGGCCCGTGAAATAAATTGGGGCCACCTGTTGCCCGCTTCGATGTCGGCCTGTTAACGACCCAGGAGGTAAGAGGGTCGACCATTAACTTTCGGCCTAGTAATGGCCCATTAACTTAATGGGCCCACTAAAGTTCGTTCATGTATTTAGGCCAAATTAGATAATTTGAGCCCATTACGACAAGCAAAGGTATGGCATACAAGGAATAACGTTGCACATCCAGAATATATTACAGGAAATTACATCCACTGGGCAATCAAAGATTGATGCCAGTGCAAATAAATGAGCAGAACCTAACCATCTACAACGTCACAATCTGCAACCTCAGCACAGATGACGCCCATAAGCATGTGGGCAAGTTCTTGTTGCTTTGCCACACTGTCTCTGTAAACATTGATCAGTTGTTGTGTCGCACGACTCTGCACCTTTGATTCATCCACCATTTCCATCATTGCTTCAGCCATTAATTGGTTCACAAACATACATTTATTCCGTCGCATTCGAGACAGAGGATACTGAACAGATTCAGATGGCGATTTTGGCAGGCTTGTATTATTGATAGTGGAGAGTGTCTTGACAACTGCATCATAACATAAATTATGACGGGAACCAAACAGATTAATCATGAGTTATTGCCATATTACCTGGCCTAGATTTACTGGAAAGAAACAATAGGGTTGCCTTGCTGTTTTCAGAGTTTGTCTTCTTATCTTCAGCAGCCTGCACAAAATTAACACACTAGCATTGCTATCATTGGCCAAGTCAGATAATAGGAAAGCAACATTGACACAACGAACGTTTGGGCAACTAGCCTACACCAAATTAACACAATATGGCACAACTATCATCAGCCAGGTAAGGTAATACGAAAGCAACATTGACACAATGAATGAATGGGCAACCAGAGAAGCACTACAATTCAGTAATGTGCGTGATATGAGATAGCACATTCATGCAGCTCAGTATGCAAAACTACCAGGCAGTTTTCCTTACAAAAATCAGCATTGGTGCCTTTAACATTTTGCTACAACTAATTTTAGATCAGATAAAGGTTAGATTCAGGCCGATTAACAAAATACATGTTGATCTAAAAATATAGTGATATACAACAGGTACTTACATCAGCATTGGAGCACAGAGAATTCCCACAAGATATTTTCCTCGAATACGATCCCAATGGAGGAAGTCTTGTATTGTTTAACCTTATTTTCTAAAAGAGAGACGGGTAAGAAACATGTAGAAAATATGATCAGAATGCTATAAAATTTCATGATGCGAGGATACGCACACGCTTCTTAGAATGGAGTTGACATTCTTTTGCTGGACTGGAGCGGACTAGTTCTTTGGCCACTGGAATCTGCTTATTATCAGTGGGAGTTGGGTTTCTCTGGGCTGGAGCAGTATCTATGAAAAATGGAGTTGGTTTATTATCTCCTGGCGTTTGGATCTTTTGCAAAGACCTGGTTTGTAACCCTTCAGATTCTAACATAGCCATCTTCCCCTTGCATGCCTTATATAGAAGAATGGTGATACAGTTATAAAACATGCTACACCAGAGATGGAATAGGTACTGAAGAATAGAAAGGCATGACATATTGACATGTATTCACTCCATCCGGAAATAAATGGATGGGTCTAGGCGTATTTCAGTTCTAGATACATCCAATTTTATCCATTTCTGCGACATTTAATCCGGACGGAGGGAGTATGATGTAAGAGCTAGGGATATGTCAGGACAACACAGTAAAAAATACTGAAAAACCCACTGTAGAACCAAAGTATTCAAACCCACTGATATGAGATAGTACACTCATGCAGCTCAGGATGCAAAACTGCCAGGTAGTTTTCCTTGCAAAAATCAACATTGTGGCCTTTAATCATACATTTTGCTACAACTAAATTTAGATTATATAAAGGTTGGATGCATGCTGATTAACAAAATACATGCTGATGTAAAAATATAGTGATATACAACATGTACTTACATCTACATTGGAGCACAGAGAATTCCTGCAAGAATCTTTCCTCATAAACGATACCATTGCAGAAAATCTTCTATCTGTTAAGCTTATTTTCTAAAAGAGAGATGGGTAAGAAACATGTAGAAAATATGATCAGCATGCTATAAAATTTCATGATGCAAGGATACGCACACGCTTCTTAGAATTGAGTTGACATATTTTTGCTGGACTGGAGCGGACTAGTTCTTTGGCCACTGGAATCTGCTTATCATCAGTAGGAGTTGGGTTTCTCTGTGCTAGAGCAGTATCTTTAAAAACCGGAGTTGGTTTATTATCTCCTGGCGTTTGGATCTTTTGCAAAGGCCTTGTTTGTCACCCTTCAGATTCTAACATAGTCGTCTTCCCCTTGCATGCCTTGTATAGAAGAATGGTGCTTTAATTATAAAACATGCAGCAGCAGAGAGATGGAATAGGTACTAAAGAATAGAAAGGCATGACATATTGACATGTATTCCCTCCATCTGGAAAAAATGGATGGGTCTAGGTGTATTTCAGTTCTAGATACATCCCTTTTTATCCAGTTTGGCAACATGTAATCCGGATGGAGGGAGTATGGTGCAAGAGCTAGGGATACGACAGGACAACACAACAAAAAAACACTAGTTGAATGTAAAATTGTATGCTAGCGGAATACATATAGAAATAACTAAGGCAATATACACGTGTATGATTGGGAAAATAAGATGGCATTGCAATAGAGCACTAGAACAACACTTCAATGTAAAAAAACATGGTATGGTAGACAGATGAAGTACATACTGATGAATAACAATGCATAAGATATTCAGAAGCATGATATCCAAATTAAGCAGATGGCATTGCGATAGAGTAGAATGACAGTACTTAAATTTGAAAACATGTTATCATGAATGGAATAGGTACTGAAAAAAGGAAGGCATGACATATTTACATGCATGATCAGCATGCTAAGCACATGGCATTGCAACAGAGTAGATATACTCCAGGACATTATATGCATGTTGTACCCATATCACAGGCCAAGTTAGAGCATGGACCTTATGGGGTGAAGAGGATTCATCATCTTTCTGCAAGTCTTCTGGAGAACTGCCTTTACATGGTCCATCATATTGGGTATCATTGACATCAAGTTTATTGGCCTTTACATTGCTCCGTGAGGTTCTTGTGGATATATCAGTGTGTGCAATTATATCTGACATGCATGGAAGACAACTAGTAGTTAGATTTATGTAATGAGTGCCTGTAGGAGACGACATAAATAGTAGGACTAGGGTTAAATAGCAGCAACAGGTCTCATAAACTAAAGGGAGAACATAGATGAAAGCTACAGAATATGTATCGTTTGTACTCGAGATTAACTAGATGGCACACAAAAGTATTAAAGAACAACATAGGAAATACTAGAAGTGGTATAATACTATAATCACCAGCCTGTGGGATAGCATTGGCTGATGGATGATAACTATGGAACAGTGTTACCTAAAGAACAAGTATCTTAGCTGAACTATGGAACAACGTTAACTCCTGAACAAGACCCATAAGAGATCAGCATGAATATACAGTGAAATGTGATGATCTATTTTCCATGCTTAGATGAATAACAAAGCCATAAATGTTGCACACAAGTAAGATGAGTGGCAGTGCATGTCGGGCACACGCATTCGATGCAGGGAACTGTTGAGTGGGGACTATAGCTCCCTTCTGGTGTATGCTTCCCTTGTTGGAGCAGCTGCGGTGAGTCGGAAGATGGTGTGTCTGAAGATGCAGATAATGCATAATGTTAAGAACGACATATCTCTTTGATCTGAAGAAATACACTAAGAGATCGACAGCAAGGTACGAGAGTGGTCACACGTCTGTTGACTGAATACTAAATTGGGGTCACACGATTTTATTTTATTTTGGTACTGTCCGATCTACGCCAGATGGCTAGCCATCTTGTGCCTCCCGGCTGACACTGTTCGGAATCTTCCCCGAAGAGCCAGCGACCAACGGCAGAGCAGCCTGCCTCCGCCGTCTGTGGGCCCGGCCAAAACCCCGCTCCCCGCCCTACTGCACTGTCGTGGTTGCGCCGCCCCCGAGCCAATCCACAAAGACTCCCCATCATCCAGATCCGGCGGCGGCAGTACCTTCAACCCACGCAACTCTAAAAGATAGCCATCTAAGCGCTGCTTCCGCGGCGAACTTTGCGGCCCCACACCCTTACGTTAGACACCAGCCAATCGGTAGCCTAGGAGCTCCGCCGCCTCGAGGGGTGCTGCTTCCCATTGCAAATCGATTGGCCCAGAATAAAAATTCAGACAACTGACGCCTAAATAAAGTGATTTGAGATGAGGGTGCGACCTATCTGGCGGCATGGTGAAGTAGGCAGGTCCAGCTTCTGAGTCAGTGAGGCCGGCGCGGTTGCGGTGGCGGCCGGCGGCAGGGAAAGAGTGATGTCGCGACGGTCGACGGCTACGCCGAAGCAGCGCCAGGACTCTGGACGGATCCAAAGTTGGATCCGCTCCGGCTCCGTGAACAACGGCGAGGGTGAATCGGCTCCGGTACGGTTCACGTGGCCGTCGTCGAGGCAGCACCAGCAGCACGGAGTAAGAGGCACACGGCCCGGTGCATGACGACAAATGGACAACGTCTCCGGCATTAGGGAGAAGGGCGACTGTGAAATTGGTGCGGTGGGGGGCGCCATGGAGGTGGGGCTGAGGTTTCACGGCTCGGGAGAAGGGAGCTTCCCGGGGAGAAGGTGATTTGGCGCCCACGAGGTATGAATGGGGGCGGGCGGGGGAAATTGGGAGGGGAGTGGAACCATGTGTTACGGACACATTTGTCTGAAATGTGAGGGGGAGTTACAGTTCTACCCTTGCCTATAGGCTTCTCGGCTTGGGTGTGTGTACTGAGGGTCGGGGATAGTAGAGTAACTTTGCTTCTCTGGGCGGGAGCGATTTCGGGCAAGGAGGGCGTGTTTTGAACTATAGTGGGCGCGAGCGATTTCGGGCAAGGAGAGTGTGTTTTGAAATAGTGGGTGCGAGCTATTTCGGGCGAGGAGAGCGTGTTTTGCCGACCATGGTTTATGAATTATTCGGCACATGTCATTTCGGCCGAGGAGAAGGCGCGCTTGGATGAAGTTACGAACCTACCCTCGATGTACAACGGGCCAATTGATGTGTGTCCCACATAGGACGGTAATTTCGCGTCTCCCATTTATTTGCTCGGGCGAATTCCACCGAGCAGAGAGGATGTTTAACGGTTCGTTCAAATTTTGGGAGAACGAGCATCCACGTCTACCTTACCAAGTCGATTCGGATCAAATTTTGAAATATTAGCTTGCCACTTCTTTTTTAGATGGAGAGATGATGCTCGGGAGTAATGTGTTTTTACATGCTCGTTGCTATCGATTTACCATATGACAAATAGTTGACCCACTCAAAAACGCGAATCAAACCCAAAATGAAATATCTCGATTCAATGAAATAGCTCGTTCAGTAGGTCAAAATAGTGAACTAAATCCAAAATTGAACACCTCAATCGAGTAGCATGTTGTACAGTATTATAGTACTCCATGAACATGTTGAAAGTCACTCTAGCTAGTCCAAGCTAGATATCTTGGGTGCACTCATCGTACGCACACAGATTCCTTGGCTCTTTGCCTGTAACTCTCTCATGCACCACTATGTCGTCTCGGAGCTCTTCCCCCTCTCTCAAACTCTCCATCCACCCGGGTCACACATACACATGCATATCTCACTCGCACTCGATAGGCCCATCTAAAACTCTATCTCTCCCCCTCGTTCTCTCTCCATCTCACACGCGCACACACACAATCTCATGCCCAGCTAGCCAAGTATGATGGTCTCTCACTCAATTGTAGGCACACGCAGTCCCCCCTATATGTATATGACTAGCTAATCTCAGTCTCCATCACAAACATGTGCATGGTCTATCTCGATTTCTCTCGGGGCATCTTTCTATCGCGCACGCACTCCCTTGATCTCCCACCCATATAGTCCCCTCACGATCTCGACGGGGTCTCTCTATCACAAACACACCCTCTCTCCCTCCTCATGCGTCCATGCCATCCATGTGTCCCTCTCGACCTTTGTTCCTTGTTGGCCACACCTCTATTGGACATGTATACAGGGGTGTCTCTCTCCGTTGCAAACAATCACACACTAGCTATCTTCGTGTATCTCCTCGTCTCGCTTTTCCATCTCGGAGATGCATGCGTGATATGTTCGCATAAGAAACGAAAAAACACACACTCTCTCTAATTTATCATTTGTTGTCACTTTCTCTTTCACACACATACTCTTTTTGCACACTTACTCATTCTCCTTCACACGCACTTGATCTGTCTCGACTGAGGCACTCTCCTCAGTCCATAGCATATAGATTTATTGAAAAGTCAAACATCACAAAGTTTGACCATGTACATGGAGAAAAAGAATTACATCTAGTATGGCAAACATATGCCATTAGATTCACCATGAGATGTAGTTTTGTATGATGTATCTTTGGTATTGTAGATATAAATAACATTTGCGTAAACCTGATCAAAGTTTCCAAAGTTTGACTTCTAAAAAATTTACATGCACTACATTATCGAGCGGATGGAATATCTCTTTCCCCCTCTCAGCTATCTGACGCACCACTCAGCCTTATCGGGGCTCCTCAATCTATCTCAAACTTTATTGGTCAGTTTGGTTCGTGACCTGACCTCATGCCTTAATGGCCGGTACTGCCTGGTGTGGACGTGAGATGTAAAATATTTATGCCTGGCCAGGCTTGTGTGGTGCTGAAGCGTTTGGTTCATGTTAGGGCCAGGCAAAGCATCAACGTCCCATCAATCAATCCATGCATCAATTATTTAATTCTAATATCCATCCATGTTGCTGTTAGCCTCGTGGCCACATGACCAGGCACAACCATGCGTTCAAAATCGGTCGCCTGGGCCAGGCTACTTGCAGTGTCTGGAGTTCAGCCAGGCTAATTAAAGTGCAAGGGAACCCATGCCAGGCAGGCTTTATTTTTCACAGGGTAGCAACCAAACAAGCGTGCATGAAATCCAGCCACAACCCCAGGCCAGGCAAAAGATGCTCAGGACGCAAGCCAAACTGGCCTTATATCTCTCTGGTTCACACATACACATGTCTTGCTCGCGCTATACATATAGACCCATCCAACACTCTCCGCCCTTGTTCTCTCTCCATGTGACACGCACCCCGTAAGTACCATAATCCCTCAATCCATCATAGGTGCAAGCACTCCCCCTCCTAAGTATGACTATCTCTTACTAGCCAACATGAACACACGTATTGTCTCCTTCCATCCATACGTCTATCTCGATATCTCTCGGGGCATCTTCTATCGCACACACACCTTGTCACTCGATCTCCCACCCATGTAGTCCCATCACGATCTCCAGGGGATCTCTCTATGACAAACATACACTCTCTCCTCCCCATGTCTGCATTTTCTCCGTATGTCTCTCTCGACCTCTCTCCCTTGTTTGTCAGACCCCTCTTGGCCACGTGCTAGGGGTCTTGCTCTCTTGGTTCCAAACAACCACACACTATCTCCTCACCTTGCCTCCATTGTCGAAGATGCATGTGTGATATGTTTGCATAAGACACACACGCTTTTCTCTACTTTTATCGTGTGTTGTCCATGTCTCTTTCACACACGCACACACACTTTTTTCACTCTCTCTCTCTCTCTCTCTCTCTCTCTCTCTTGTTAGGGACTTTGTCACGTCCATAAGCATATGTATGTTTTGAAAAGTCAATCCTTAGAAACGTTTGACCAGGTATATGTGGAGAAAAACATTTACATCTGGAACGATCATTAGATTAATCACAACATTTACTTACTTCATACTATCATTTATCTTTGGTATTGTAGATATAAGTAATTTCTTTATAAACTTGGTCAAAGTTTCAAAAGTTTGACTTAAAAAAATGTTGGAACTACATTATCAAACGGAGGGAGTAGCTCTTTCTCTCTCTCTGCTATCTCTCACGGGCCTCCCCTCTCACTCGAACTCTCTATACCGTCGGATTATACGCTCACTGTGTCAGCGTATAGCTCCATATATTGTTTAGTTGACCGGTCAACCAATCCACATGCTGCCTTGTCAGCTCGTGTTCTGTATCTTCGTGTGCTGGCCCATGTGGCCGTGGATGAAAATAAGTAAACTAGATGCCCATCTGACATGCGGTGAAGTAAACAAAGTTGAAACCACTCGGGGTATCACCCCGCACGCTAGTAAATTGAGGGCGCATTGAGGACAAACTTCTTGCACGCGAAGGACGCACTCGCGCACAATTCACCACTGCGCATCGGCATGCACAGAAGGGCGCACTCGCGCACACCCAGCACACAACACACACCAGCACACGTGTACACATCTAGGAGTAGAAGGCCGTGGAAAAATCTGGCACGATGGCCGCTGCCGGAGCCGTCCACCCCCAATCTTGGTGTTTCGTGCAATGCACGGGCATATACGCATGGGAAATTATGTCGAACAGGGCTAGTCGTAAGCATGCTAGCTCTATAGCCATGATGATAGTGACTGCAGACGGTGAGGCTGACTATGGTATGCCGAACACGGCGCCTATACTCAGGTGTCATCTCCGGCGCAGGGTCTTGTCACTTCACTGTGAGGAGCAGCACGTAATAATTTGACCAACGGGTAGTACAATGCTAGTACTCCTACTACTACATTGGTAGTACTACTACTAGTACTAGTAGCACCACCGTCTGGATTTAGGAGTACTACCACATCCACCGGCACCGAGGAACGTCTCCAGGTAGTATTGCTTAGGCCGCCAGGGCGAGGGGCCGCTTGGACGACAACTTCGTCTCCTTGTTCGACGAGATCCTCGTTGGTTTCCTCGACAAGTTCACCGTCGTCAAGAAGCTTGCGGACGACTTTGACATAAGCCTCCAGCCGACACGCCCAGGCTCTGCGATGCCCGCCACCCTCAACGGCCACTATGGTAACAACCTCTTCGATGCACTGGTGGCCCTGCGACTGCCCGCTGTCGCGCCGGAGAATGTCCACCTCGAGGTCGCGCTCGCCGCACATCGTCTGGCGCAGCAAGACACCACCGACATAATCACCCACGTCTACGCGCAAATCGTCCACAAGGACTACTACATGCAAGAGGAGGACGATAGGACACTGGCCTTCTTGGAGCGCAGGGCATCCTTGGATGGCACTATTCAAAAGCATGTTGAGCTCTCCGCCAACGCCACTGCTCCTCACACGTCGGTTGGTGACCCGACGCACTAGGGCGTGAGGATGTCGTTGAACGTTGATGGATCCGTATGTATTTTTATCTTTCCATCAAATCCATGTAGTAGTATATGATACTACAGTAATTATCTTACCTTTCACATCAACTTCATAATTTTCGTACGTACTCCATGCATGAACGGCGCCATAACCAAACTTCTCATTACTGTAGGAAAAATCGTTATTTTCTATCTATCGGTCGCGCCATGGAGCAGAACCAAATTTTACAAGTTACGAGTTCAAAAGGAAAAGCCTGCCGTGTTCGCGTTGCACCCCCACACGGTTGGTCCGGCACGCCACTCAAGCGGGAATGCGTGCGGTGTTGCATTTTCACTTACAAGTGGGACCACAGTTGAGCAAACCGACTATCAGCAAACTCCCACCCCGCCCACCGTGCGATGGCTGAGAAAACAGGTGGGAGAAGAGATGGCTGTAGCACGGACTCCAAGAAAATTGGTGTCAGATGGGACTCGTGTGGGTGGCGTGTGCCTACTGCTAGACGTGAATGCTACTGAGTTATGGCCCATGCCACCCCATTATATCGAGCCTATATCGAGGTACGTAGAACAAATTTCCTGCAGTCTGTGCTCAGCCCTCCTCTATCTCTCTTCTCAGCCAGCCAGCGGACGCGCGGAGACCATCGTCTGTTTGCTCACATGCGGCCCCACATGTTAGTGAAAACGCAAGAGGACCCACTGAACCTGCACATCTTTCACCTCGATGTGCTGGTGATGAAAAACAAATCCAATAAAGATCTTCGGTGGCCGCTTTTGGAGTTACTCAAGAGTAGTAAGATTCTATTTACAGTTTAACCCAAGATGCACATCTCGTGGCTTCAACTACCACTCTATTTTCTTTCATGACACGACCTGGATGCTGGATGTCCCACGTGTCGGCAAAAGGAGGAAAAACCTGAATAAATCTTTGGTTCTGCTCTCGGATTAAACTAGTGGTGCTAACGTAAATTTTTATTATGTACTCCCTCCGTTCCAAAATACCTGACTTCCATTTGTCCAAAAATGGATGTACCTATATACTAAGACATGTCTAGATATATATATATTTTGACAAATAGAAGGCATGTATTGTGCAACGGAGGGAGTAGAATGGATGCAAGTTTTTGTATTGGGAAGAAGAGTACATCCATATATTGATAGAGCGCAATTTAGTAGATGTTATATCACTTTTAGCTAGCACAGACGCAAGATCGAGCCTCCACAGATCAAGAATGAATGCGTTGAGAAGGCACTAATCCAACTTACAGGAGTAGTAAAATGTATTCTTGTGGTTCTTGTTTTCTTTGGTCTTGCTTTTCTAGTCAAAATTATCGTTGGAGTCCGTGCAAAACGGAGGTGCGTTTGGGGTCTTGCGTTGGAGTTGGCCTTACAAGTGGGAACGCAGTTAAGGAAACCGACTATCGGCAAACCCCCACCTCGCCCGCCGTGCGATGGCTGAACTTAGAGAAACGACGAGGTTGAAGAGATTGCTCTAGCACGGACTCCAAGAAATAATATGGTGTCAGATGGATGTCGTGGTGGTAGCGTGTGCCGTACTCTTGGACGTGAATGCTTGTTCTGGCCCATGCCACCCTACTACTCCCTACTACTTACTCATACTATATAGTACTAGTATCGAGGATTCGAGGTGCTGGTTACGTACAATGAACACATTAACATATGGCTACAGTAAAAACACCCGCCCGACGCGCGAAGCATCTGAAGCTAGTACAAATAGTGTACTACTATTGTTGATTGGCCTCATCCGATAACCCGTTACAATGCACGTACAATTATGTATTCGGAAAATATTTTTTTGCCTCGTCGCACCACTCACTCAGAGAAGCGACTCGAAAGCCATTCATAAATTTAGTAAGTTTATCACACGCATATCATTTTATTACATACAACAGGTTATCAACCCACATCGACAACGAGGATACATTATAAATACTAAAGTTTTCACCACACAACAAATAACAAGCAATGAAATGAACTTCAACTCAACCATTCCTCGGCATTGGAAACGCTTGCTTTGAACCACAAATGATTCTCTGGGACAGGCCATCGATTGTCGATCTGGAAACCAACGCAGGACTGATCATCCAGGATGAAGCGGCCTACTATATCCCTACCAGGGTAGGGAACCACACAAATGTCCAAGGTATAGACACAGTTGCTTCTCATAAATGTGTCAACAACAGTTGGATCGCCTTTCACCATCATCAGATAGTTTTGTCCAAGGAAGAGCGAGTTTTCTCCAAGACTATCAATTCTATACCAGGGAGAATGAGTTGGCGCTAGCACACTAGTATCCATCCCGAATACCATGCAATGGGTGTTGGAATAGGTCCAGAGAGTGCGACCATGGGAGGCACCTGCTTCCTTAGCAGTAACATTATCAGTGGGCTGTATACACACAAGAAGAGGTGATCCATCGGAATTAGTTGCCAGGCGCCACAGAGTATATGGGCGCTGCTCGTCCTCATGCTCGTGATCATCACCATCGTCATCTCCCCCTTGGTTATAAAATTTTTCAAGTATAGGTGGTGGGATGTTCATAGGACCTTGGAAACACAAGAAGAAGGTTAATTAGTAAAGGGAAACTTGCTAACCCGCATGCATGTGGATGAAACAATTATAATTACGGTGGAAGACAAACTTACCGAAACTATGAGGATGCCATGCAAAAACAGTGCCACGAGTGGTGGCAGCAAACACAAGGCGCTCGTATTGAATTGCATCACAGTACTCATCCATGTACAGAAACTGATTTTTGAGCAATATCCATCGAGTGAAACCATCAAGGACGGCAACAAGCTTGTCGAAGATAGCAACAACATCATAGTTGCTGTAATTCCAAGAGCGGTTGGGAACTCGACAAATTGCTATCTTCCATAGAATACAGTCACCATGATCGTATTTGAACATGTGTACATTACCGGTGTGCTCAACCTCTGGGCAGTGTGCTGAGATTTTTGGAAGTGGAACCCAGTGACGAGTGTACACGTTCACAAGTTCCCACTCGCAGTTGGACCCAATGTAAACAACCCAATCTCCATTTGCGCCCGCCCAAGCCTTGCCCTCAAGCGATGGCATCTTAACATCATACATATCATTATCAAGCGGCATCAACTTGCACAGGGCGAGGCCTCCGTCGTGCCGGCGCCAGTCATCATCAAGGTCACGGCGAAGAAGATAGGGGAGATCAAACCGCTCCTTGACTCTTGGGTTCTTTGTAATGATGTTATTAGTTGAGTCGAGAATGGGCTTGAACGTACCTGCCATGCTAGCCGAGGTGATGACGTCGCACCGATCAATGAGTTCCTCCACCACGTCATCTTTCAGATCGGGGCAAGAATAACGGGGTCGTTTCTGGCCTGTTCCCTCCATGGAGAAGACGATCAAACAATGGCAGAAGAAAGGGTGAATGGCTGAAGGAAAATGGAGGAGGCAGAGGAAGAGCGTGCGACAGCAGTTCCAAATCGAGAGGGAAAGGCGAAGAGTCGGTGGACGGTTGCGAGTTTGCCACGGTTCACGAAGAGGCACCTCGGCCTACACGCCCGTTCAGAAATACTCCTACTACTCGCCGTCGTCTCACTGATATGTTGGAACGGGACCACATGTCAACGAAACATGGTGTGTAATTTCTCGTGCAAAATGCAATCTGGCCGCGTTGGCCCGAGGTGCCGCATTAGTTATCGACCTTTATTTTTTTAATGGCGTACCGATCAGTTTTGAAGCACGACTAACTAGTACTGTACGCAGAGACAATATAAACTACTCTACCACTACTCCACCTCCAGTACTAGTAGTATAAAAAAGATATATAGGCTGGAGCTTGAGCGCTTTCTTGCTAAGGGCTACCCACTTGCTTCTCACACTACCACTCTATCTCCAGATCTAAAAAAGACGGCCCCTCTCTCCCTCCTCACTGGTGGTCATAGATCCGCCGGGGAAGAAAAGGACGTGCAACGTTGACGCACTCGTCGGCGGCGAGCGAGGTCACGCACTGATGACAAGGCCGTCCTCTCAGACCTAGCACCCGCGCGGGATGGCCTCCATCCCCAAGCTCGCTGCCGTATTGTGTGTGGAGGACGACGACCACGAGAGAAGCCACTTCCCGCCAACCCTCAGGTATGCTACCTCTTTTCGAACCATAACCTTGTTCTATTGCCCCATCTGCCACGTCGTTGCATGTGGATCTTTTTCCACTCCACCATCTTCCCAATTTGCTATCCTCTGCTATGCTGGCTACGCAAACGAAACCATAATTTGCACTATTAAAGGAAACCCTACTTCTTGCAGACTAATCCATGTCAGGGTTGAATAAGGAAAGGAAGGGAGACTGTACTGTCCAAGAGAGTAGGCATCGAACATGCATCTAGGTTGAAAAGGGGAAAATCAGTAGCTAAGGAACGAGTCTCGTGTCTCTTGGTTGAAGAAGGGTAGAAAGGCATGACAACGCAATAGAGAATGACCAGGTCGATCAGTTTGTTGTCCTCGCATAGGAAAAAAGTGGCTAAAGAGAGCAAAAATGGGACGTAATCCACATATGCTGCCTAGATATTTGTTGCTCTGGGCAAGCATACCTCCCTCACCACTCTGCGTCCATGGAGGTACACCGTACTGGAGCGCCCACTGTCCGAATGGGCCTCCCATGCTCTTATTGCCACTTTTTTTGCTGTTAGTATAACGCCAGCAGTCAAGTCAAGCAATGCTACTGCTAAAGTGAGGCCACATTTAACTAATGCCGCTCCCAGTCTAATGCCACCGATAAATTTAAGCAATGCCATTTAATGTCACTGGATTATTTCAGAGTTAGCTGTTGATTGTGGATGTATTAAAGATTTTTCAGCTAAGGCATTCTAATGCTGTTGCACAACCAGTATACCAACGATGAAACTTGTTACTACCTTCAGATTTTTGCACTGTTAATGCTTATAGATTACATACCTCACTTTCATGAGATAAGTTATTTTTTTTGTGCAGTGTCACCAAAATGCCAAGGCGCTGATGTCATTTTATTTTGGTTAAACCGCACAGACAATTATGAAGATAAGAGGAAAGGTCAAGAGTGGGCACCTCCTCCTCCGGCTGTTCTCTTGATTCGTTCGATCAAGTTTTTATGTTTGATCGATTATCAAGATTGGGATAACAATTTTTAAGGTCCCCCCGAGTTCGAAATGATATTTACCTTGGAGGTACATGGTTTGCAATTTTTTTATACTGTCATTAGTTAATAATGCTAGTTACCTTCAGACTTTTGTATTTGGTTTAATGCTCATGCAGAGCTAGTATACCAATGCTAAAACTTGTTACCTTTACATTTTGTATTGTTAAGTCTTATAGAAACCTTCCAGTGCTAGAGTTTATTGAAATCTGTTCAGTAAAACCATTGTACTGTACCCTGTAATAAACTAACTACTCTACTGTTGCACTAGCCACTGGATTAGTGTATATTTGTAGTATTCGAATGGTGTTGCATTAGCGTATGGACATAAATAAAGTGTGGCAAGCTTTCCCAGATATGTGCTCAAGAAAACTACTACCTGTTTTTCTAAATACTAGACGTTTGGGTACTTTAAATTAAACCGCGAAAACGTCTTATATTAAGGAATAAAGGGTGTAGAGTTCACTCAAATTATCCCGATAAAGCTAGTCACACCTTTTTTAAAATTAATGTTCATTATGTTATCAGAGGAGGTCTGTATGTTTGTCTCTAATGCCTGTCGACTACATACCTGACATCATGATGTAATGTTAAGTCATTTCCTTTTGTACAGTGTCACTGAATTGTCAAGGCGGTGATGGCATTTTATTTTAGTAGAACTGCACAAAATTTGCTTAAAAGAAGAGGAAAGGTCAGGAATGGCTCAATTTTTCAGAAAAAACTATGTATGCCTTCCTGACATCAGCCGTTGTTGCTTTATTTATTCCTTCAAACAGGTGGTTAGAAATAATCTTGCTACCTTTTCCCATTATGAAATTGGAATGCTTATATTTGTGAGTCTATGCTTCAACTAGTGCCACTTTTAGAGTAATCACACTTTCAATATCTATGCAAACAGGGATGCTCGATTTTAGTGGAACTGCACAAAAAGTCCAACTGGTTCAACATTAGGAGCATGTTGTTTTCCAAACCTTTATATCCAATTGGTGGCACTATGAGTTGTTCATTACGAAGGTACATGGTTTGCTACTATCTTGCTACTCTTTTTGTACTGTCATTAGATAGTAATACTAGTGGTTTGCATGTGAATTTATTGGCAGGGTGGACCTACATTGGAGGTGCAGGACAGGATTCAATGATTGGATGATCAATTTCGGTTGTATTGATTTCACCTCTTCCATCACTACGAACATGGATATCCTTGGTCTGATGAAGAATAGGCGCTATATTTCTGCTCTGAACCAGCAAATCAATTCAATATGAAATTGTCCAGGGCAAAACATAACTGTATCAGATTGTCCAGTGCAGAACATGACAGATGCTAAGCGGAAGAGACATGTTTAAACCGAAAATACAAGGTATGGTATATGTTTACTAGCTGCTTGATATTTGTGCAGACAGAGATGTCTGCCCTTTGCTATTTGTCAAACAAACAAAGTGTCCGCAATTTTGGTTGAACTGCACAAGAGAATAGTATAGTCACTGCATGCAGTGCCATTTGAAAATAGACACAGAAAGATTGGATAGTCACTTCATGGACTGCAGAAAAGTAGTATTGTACTATTTATTGGCCAACATTAGGTGCTTCATTGCTTTGGTCTGATTATACAATGGGCATCATTTTGCCTAAGTTAAAGTTTGTATTCCGAAAATAGTCTCGCGGTGTGATCGAGAGAAGACCAAATCATATTGAAGTGGATGTTCCTCCATCATGTGTGGTTCATTCTCATGGTTCCAGCTGTTGGTGAAACCACTTACGTTTGCAAGAGGAATTGTAGACTTCACAAACAAATTTTTCTTTCAGTCTGTATTGAATGTTGGCCAAGAGAAGCATCCATGTTAGTAGGAAGAACAGATGTTTTTTCTAGATCTCTACTTTTGGAGCTACATATTTGTATATGATCTGTTATTGTATATCTTAATATTTTTGTTGTTGATTTGTTATTGTATATCTTAATATTTTTGTATATAAACTTGGTCAAGTTTGTAAAGCTTGACTTTGACCAAAGCTAATATGCGAACTAAATAAAAACGGAGGGAGTACCTCCTTTTCGGTTTGCAGGGCTTAATTCAAACCTCTCACCAACCAAGGTACTCCCTCTGTCCGGGATTTATTAGTCCCGTGAGCAAAGCAGCAAGACCAAGGCATGGCAATAATTAACGGCATGTAGAAGTTTAAGCCTAGTTGATTCCAGCGATTTAAGTGGCTGCATGCGTGACCTCGGCTGCGACTCGTTGCATGCTGCTTCACGTACTGCCTGCGAGCGATTCTGAGTGCCTGCATGCAGCGGACCGTAATTAAGGCAGCTAACTGATGTGAAAAAAGATACGCTTTAAATCCGTGGAATCGTTATTGACAAGGAGGGAGATGATTCGAGTGCACTCATTTGACCGCCATGCCGGCGTGCGACCCAGACGGGACGACACAGTCATAATTTCAGTTTCTCTAGTTTTCCACGGCAAGCTGGCGCGCTAAGCCATTATGCATTGAATTCCGATGACCGTCGCGCAACCTTCCGCCTATAAGTACTGTTTTCCGGCCTTCTCAGGTGCCATTGTGACCCAACTCGCCATATCCTCATAAGCCCCCACCGGCCCGACGCCGCTCGCCACATCCGCCATGCCCCCGCCCATCCGCGGTAGGCGACGCTGGAGGCGGTCACCGCCGGAACTAGTGTTCGGGTTTTCATCGGAAGGCAGACGGAGGGAGGAGGCATTCTATCTATCTTTAGATGGCAATGCGGAGATCAAGGAGTTGTTGGAGCGCGAGCGCATGGCGGAGGAGCATGAGTTGTTGGAGCACGACCGCCTGGCGGAGGAGTAGTGTATCACCGATTTGCGCCGCCAGCGGGACATGGAGCAGCAGCGCACCGACGCTCTGAGTCGCGAGCAGAGCACCCGCAACTGGACTACGTGGAGGCCGGCACCCGGAAAATAGCCCTGGAGGCTGTCGGGCATGCACGCGTTCGCGACGCTGATTTTTACTACCAGCTCGTCAAGTGGGTTTCCCGCTTGGAAGCCGAAGCTTTGGTGGACCACACCGGCATGGAAAGGGCCAACACGCGCGAGCAACGCGCCCTATCGCACCTCTGGCAAGTCTGAGGCGAGGCAGAGGACGCCGGTGCCAGCGTTTAGCATGGACAGCAGATGGCAGCCGGCATCGTCTAGTTAGCTAAGAGTAAGTTAGTACTTGTACGCTACTAGATTGTTAGTGGGAGTAGATAGTTAACTTGGCTATGATGGTTGTCAATGTGGAAGTTCAGTACTCTATATGTGGATCAGACCTGTTACTTTGGTCTGAATGTTGAACTTTCCGTTTGAACGTATGGAATGGGCTATTATTTTTTTAAATGGGTTGTATTTGTCCTCCACGGTTTAGAGGCTGACTTGTGGGCCTAGCAAGTTGATGCGTACACAATCAGGAGATGATTGTACGTGGAGAGGATGACAGCAGGGACCCGCCAAGGTCATGGCAATATGCAAGCAAGTGCCTCCTTATTTCAAGCCAATAAAAAAATGGCTCCTCCTAGTGGATTTCTGACATCTGGGTCCCATGCCATTGTGAACGTAGTCAATAAACGAGAGAATTGCACAACGAGCGGCTGACACCAGGGACCCAGCAGCTCGCCCAGTTATTTTTGTTTTGGGTTAATTTGATAAATGCCACTCCAAATCTGGTGTATCCGAGAAATGCCACTGCAATTTCCAAACTTTGAAAAATGCCATTTCATGCCATTTCTAGTGGCATTTTTCGAAGTCTGGAGTGGCGTTTTTCAAAGTTTGCAAACTGCAATGGCGTTTTTCAAAGTTTACAAAAATTGCAGTGGCATTTTTCAAAGTTTGGAAATTGCAGTGGCATTTTTATGAATCGCCATAATTGGAGTGGCATTTATCTAATTTTTTTGAGATGGAAGCAGGGTGTCAACTGGGCTGTGCGGGACACTCTGGCCTGTCTAGACAGCCTTTTCTTTTATGTTTACCACAGACCAGCCCAATAGTTTTTTTTTCTTTCTAAAAATGGCTAGCCCAGTTCTTTTGTGATTTGTCAAGTAAGTCGCTTTATCAGGCCTGTTGGGCTGCAAATCTTTCAAGACGAGGAGAGCTTCATTCGGCTGGCCGAGAAAATGGCCTATGAGTAATGAGAAATGGGCTGTACATTTTTAAAACACATCAAACCGGCAATTATTTTCAAATATCTTTTTTCATTTCGAGATTTTAAATTGCATTGATTTTTATGCGTGGACAATTTATTGGATTTTATATTGATATACATTTATTTTTAAAATCAGTCTGAATGTGACTCGAAATTTCGGGATTAAAAACAGTTCAGACCGCACCGACATATGCAAAATTTCGTATAATTTTTTGACCGTGGCCACAATATGGGCTGTAATGCTAACATAAAGAATATGGGCTTCAAAAAAACCCGTAAGAATTAGCAAATGGGCTGTAAATTATTTGAAATAATGGCAGATGGGCTGTATGCTGTTTTCCACAGATTTGAGGCTTTCCACAGATGGCCTTTATACTATTGGATGTCCATCCAACGGCCGTCGTGCTTCTTCAATATCTGCTCTTCCTGCTCCAGCCGCTCAAACAAGTGCCGACGGGACTGCCTGCTCCCTCCTCCCCGCGGCCAGCTGTGCTGCCGCGCCAGCCTCACCGCCCCACCATACTCCCATCGCAGGCCTAGCCATCCCTCTACTCACCCACACCTGCTGTTATTCTCCGGCGATGGCAGACGAACCAGTAAACCCTCGTACAGTCGTACTCCCCTCCGCGTGGGAAACAAAAACAACGGCCGAGTCTTCCCTGCCTCCGTGTCGTTCCCTTCCTAGTCCTTGCCCTCGTCCACTGCCCTGGTGCTCTCGGCGTGGCGTGGTCAGCGTGGTCAACGACCAACATGCATCTGAAGTGGACCGTACGTGGAGAGGCTGACAGCTGGGTCCACGGCCGCACGCAAGGAAATGCCTCCTTATTACGCGCAAAATAATGATTTCCTCCACCTTACATCTGGGACCCACCAAAACGGCCTCTGTATTTCGCAAAAAAAATGTTACCGCCGCTGACAGCTCGGATCCACCAGCTATATCTTCGCACGCAAGGAAGTGCCTCCTTATTATGCACAAAAAAATGAATACTACTCCTGCTAGCTGGGACCCAGTAAAGTGGGCCTACTAAGTTGACGGGGACGAAGGGCTTTGTCAACTTAGTCAATATGCACGATTCTAGCTCGACTGGGAGTACGATGTCCATCCAACGACCGTAGTGCTTCTTCAACCTCTGGTCTTCTTGCTCCAGTCGCCCAAAGCAGCGCCGGTCGTGCCGCCTGCTCCTGCCTCCCATGGCCGGCTGTGCTGCCGCGGAGGCCTCACCGCCCCCATACTACTCCCACCGCTGGCCAGGCTATCCCTCCACTCCACTCACCCACACCCCCTGTTATTCTACGGCGATGGCAGCGCAGCCGAACCAGTGAACCCTCGTACTCCTCTCCGCGTGGGCATCCACTGCCGCGTCTTCCCTGGCTCCGCGTCGTCCCCTTCCTAGGCCTCGCTGTCGTCCACCGTCGTGGTGCTGTCGGCGCGGCGTGGTCAATGTCGTCAACGACCGAATTCCATCGGAAGAATACTGTACGTGGAGAGGCTGACAGCTGGGTCCATGGCAGCCGCAAGGAAGTGCCTCCTTATTATGCGGAAAAAAATTATTCCTCCACCTGATCGCAGGGACCCACCGGACGCCCACCAGTATATCACGAAAAAAACGTTTGCCCCTGACTGCTGGGACCCACCCGATGGGCCCCCGTATTTCGCGAAAAAAATGTTCCCCCTGCTGTCAGCTCGGACCCACCGGAAGTACCTCCTTATTACGCACAAAAAATGAATACCCCCTGCTAGCTGGGACCCACCTTGGTGAGAGGCTGGCTTGTGGGCCTACTAAGTTGACGGGGACGGAGGGCTTTGTCAACTTAGTCAATATGCACGATTCTAGATCCAGTGACCGTACGATGTCCATCCAACGGCTGTAGTGCTTCTTCAACCTCTGATCTTGCTCCAGCCGCCCAAACCAGCGCCGGTCGTGCCTCCTGCTCCTGCCTCCCGTGGCCGGCTGCGATGCGGCGGAGGCCTCACCGCCCCCTACTACTCCCACCGCTGGCCAGGCCATCCCTCTACTCACCCACACCCCCTGTTATTCTGCGGCGACGGCAGCCTCACACCGCAGTGAACCAGTGAACCCTCGTACTCCTCTACGCGTGGGAATCCACTGCCGCGTCTTCCCTGGCTCCGATTCGTCCCCTTCCCAGGCCTCGCTGTCGTCCACCACCCTGGTGCTCTCGGCGCGGCATGGTCAACGTGGTCAAGGAACGGCTTCCATCAGACGTGGACTGTACGTGGAGAGGCTGACAGCTGGGTCCACGGCCATAGTAAGGAAGTGCCTCCTTATTACGTGCAAAATAATTATTCCTCCACCTGACATCTGGGACCCACCGGACGGGCCACCGTATTTCACCCCCCTGACTGCTGGGACCCACCAGCTACATCTTCGCACGCAAGGAAGTGCCTGACAGTCAAGGCCCACCTGGTCGAAGCGTACGTAGCGTTGTCATTCTGGTCGCGAACGTGTACGTACATATATACTGGTGGATGTAGAGGCGCGCACGTGTCGTAGTAGAGGCGGCTAGGGTGCAAGAAAGAAAATACGGCCACATATGTGTACATACGGACGGGGTCTCGAACGCCTACTCGCGCATACATACGGTGAGGGCTCGTGTACATGGCTGGGTCGAAACGGAGAAACAACATCGTCGTCGTGTTCATGGGGAGGCAACGGAATGCATCGTGTTCATGGGGAGGCAACGGAATGCGTCATGTTCATCGGGAGGGCTTGGACGGAACAGGCAATGGAAACGAGGCCTGGCCTACCACAGAACGGAGGAAACGACCTTGTGTTCAACCGGCCACGTTCGAAACGGGATCCTGTTCATCGGGAGGGGTCTGGCGTACCGCAAAACGGAGGAAACGGACCTCCTACGGTCGAAATGGGGGTCCTATTGATCGGGAGGGGTGTGGCGTACCGCAAAACGGACGAAACGGACTTGTGTTGGAGCGCTACGGTCGAAACGGGGGTCCTGTTCATCGGGAGGGGTGTGGCGTACCGCAAAACGGGACTCCACGGGATACTGTTCATCTCCACCGTCGACCCCCTCCAGCCTCCACGAGCTACTGTTCATCCACCGTCGACCTCCTCCAGCCTCCACCTGCGACTGTTCATCCACGGGCTCCTGTTCATGCAGCCTCCACCGCACGCTACTCCACCGGCTACTGTTCAACCAGCCCTCTCCATGGGCTCCTATTGAACCACCCCTCCATGGGCTACTGTTCATCCTGCCCTCCACCGTCTACTGTTCATCCAGCCCTCCACGGGGTGGTCCTGTTCATCCAGCCCTCCATGGTTCCTGTTCATCCAGCCCCAACCGGCTCGATCGATCGTGGTCTTCATCCAGAGGCAACACCACGGGGTCCTGTTCATCCACCCCCACCGGGAACTGTTCATCCAATCCCACCCCCCCCGCAACACTCACTGTTCATCCAGAGGCAGCATCGATCGGCTTCAGTTAGCAGCAGTAGCGAAGGAATCGCTCGATCGGGTTCAGTTAACAGCCATCGATCGATCGCTCGGGTTCAGTAACGCGTAGCCTGCAGTGCAATCACTCGGGTTCAGTTAGAGCCCAATGCCTCGCTCGGGTTCAGTTAGAGCCAACGCCTTGCACACACGTGCGTACGTGTACGAGAGAAACGCGCATCGCTCGGCCCCTGACCTCCCACCGTAACCGGGAACTCCCCGAAATTTTCCTCGCCCTCGCTTCTACCACGGTTTTTTCCATCATGGACGGCCCAAAGAATGTCATGCAGCTGCGTCTCCGGCCCGCCCAGGACGAAAAGCCCATTTTCTATCATGATTTTTTGTCATAGAAGTAGGAGCCCACCACATCTATGATGATACCGGGTTTTGTCACAACTATCATCATAGAAGTGTCATATGGATGACAGAATTTTTTTTCGTTCGGCCCAAAATGTCACGAATGTGTCTTTTTTGTAGTGGTTCCGTCAGCACGACGACGTGATGACGGTGATGATGTTGCTACCGACGCAGGCTTCGCCTAAGCACCACTACGATATGATCGAGGTGGATTATGGTGGAGGGGGGCACCGCATACGGCTTGGAACAATCAACTTGTGTGTCCTAGGGTGCCCCCTGCCCCTGTATATAAAGGAGCAAGGGGGGAGGCCGGCCGGCCCTTGCAGGGCGCGCCAAGAGGAGTCCTCCTAGTAGGAGTAGGACTCCCCTTTCCTACTCCTACTAGGAGGGGGAAAGGAAGGAGGAGAGGGAGAAGGAAAGGGGGGCGCCCCCCTTCCCTTGTCCAATTCGGACCAGAGGGGGAGGGGGCGCACGGCCTACCTTGGCCGGCCCTCTCTCTCTCCACTAAGGCCCATGTGGCCCATTACTTCTCCCGGGGGGGGGTTCCGGTAACCCTCTGGCACTCCGGTTTTCTTCGAAATCACCTGGAACACTTCCAGTATCCGAATATAGTCGTCTAATATATCAATCTCTATGTGTCGACCATTTTGAGACTCCTTGTCATGTCCGTCATCACATCCTGGACTCTGAACTACCTTCGGTACAACAAATCACATAAACTCATAATACCGATTGTCACCTAACGTTAAGCGTGCGGACCCTACGGGTTCGAGAACTATGTAGACATGACCGAGACACGTCTCCGGTCAATAACCAATAGCGGAACCTGGATGCTCATATTGGCTCCTACATATTCTACGAAGATCTTTATCGGTCAAACCGCATAAAAACATACGTTGTTCCCTTTTCATCGGTATGTTACTTGCCCGAGATTCGATCATCGGTATCTCAATACCTAGCTCAATCTTGTTACCGGCAAGTCTATTTACTCATTCCGTAATGCATCATCGCGCAACTAACTCATTAGTTGCATTGCTTACAAGGCTTATAGTGATGTGCATTACTGAGAGGGCCCAGAGATACCTCTCCGACAATCGGAGTGACAAATCCTAATCTCGATCTATGCCAACTCAACAAGTACCATCGGAGACACCTTTAGAGCACCTTTATAATCACCCAGTTACGTTGTGATGTTTGGTAGCACACAAAGTGTTCCTCCGGTAATCGGGAGTTGCATAATCTCATAGTCATAGGAACATGTATAAGTCATGAAGAAAGCAATAGCAGTAAACTAAAATGATCAAGTGCTAAGCTAACGGAATGGGTCAAGTCAATCACATCATTCTCCAAATGATGTGATCCCGTTTATGAAATTACAACTCATGTCTATGGTTAGGAAACATAACCATCTTTGACCAACGAGCTAGTCAAGTAGAGGCATACTAGTGACACTCTGTTTGTCTATGTATTCACACATGTATTATGTTTCCGGTTAATACAATTCTACCATGAATAATAAACATTTATCATGAAATAAGGAAATAAATAATAACTTTATTATTGCCTCTAGGGCATATTTCCTTCAGCTTCTTCTGCTTGTTCCTCACCTTCTGCAAGGTACAGCCCCACCATCTCACGCCGAACACGGTGGTGCTGCTCTCCGCTTTCGTCGCCCTGTGCGAGGGCTATCTCAGCGTGCTCCCCACCCTCGAGCTCTGGGGGGGGGGGAGCTCTTCTTCCTCAAACTCGGCACCGCCGCCAAGGATGAGGCGGCCTAGTGCGGGGCCTGCGTCGTGGTGCGGCGCTCGGGTTCCGGGGTCCGCTTCCCGACCCTTGCCTTGATGCAGTCGGCCAAGCTGTGGAAGAAGTTGTACTTCTATGTTGAGAACATCCACTTGGCGAGGGACTATGTCAACCTGCCGGCTTACATAGCCGGCCCGCCTGCCGAGCCCCGCACCAACTGGCAGTTTCAGCCAAAGAAGTTGTCAGCCGCCTCCTCCGCCGCTCTCGCCCCGCTCCAGGAGATGACGGAGGAGGAGGGCCTCATGGCCTCAGACTCGCTGACCGCCTTCGTGGCGTGCCGGGTGCTGCCCCTCCAAGCCCGGCCCCACCTCATCAGCAACATGAGTGGGCGCCGGGACCCATGCCGGATGTGTACCAAGGAGCTGCCGGACGTGGAGGTGGTCCGGCTGGTCAACTTCTTCTCCAACTGCAAGTCGTCGAACACAGAGTGGCGGTTCGGCAAGGAGCCGTACAGCCGTGCGAACCCGCCGCCTATGGCGAGTCTTCTAGATCTTCTGTCTTCATTATTTCAAATTTGTTCTTGCCGCCTGACCACTTGACTGCGGAGCAGCGTTTCTCGGTCCAGACGGCAGATGGCGCGCTGGCCCCAGGTCACCAGTACCAGGAGGACCAAGCGGAGAGTGACGCGGACGACCCCGAGCTGGGGGCAGCCGCCATGGAGGAGGACGACGCCATAGGAGGCTACGGCGAAGGAGCAGGCGGCTCCTCAGGAGGCGGCCTCGGGGAGTGGCCGGATGACGACGAGGAGGTCGACGAGCCGCTCCGTATTCGTGGCACCGACAAGACGGGTGCTGGCTCCTTGGCCGCGCCGACTGCAATAGGCAGCACACCAAAGTGTCGAGCCAGCGCCGGGCTGTATGGCAGTCGGCCCAAGAAGCCCAAGTCCTCAACCGCCACAACCAAGCGGCAAGAGGGTGCCGCAAAGGCGTCCCTCCTCCAAAAGGCCCCAAAGCGGCTCCCGCTGGTGTCCGGGTAAGTGCCTTGATTCTCTTCGTGTTTCTGTTTTGCGTTTTCTTTTTTTCTTCTTCCAAACCTCTTATTCTCCTTTTCTTATCTGGTTGAGCAGGGCCCCACTTTCTCTCTCGCGGGCCCTGTCTGGCTCAGTGATCGGGCCTGCAGACAACCCCGCGAGACCCCATCGCATGGACCCGCTCGCCGCCCTTAAGGAGGCGATGGAGAGGAACGTGTGGGAGGTGTGGGAGGAGCAAGAGGCCACGGCCCGGGAGAAGGCGGAGGCCGACGTAGCGGCCAAGGAACAGGCGGCCGCGGCTGCCAAGAAGCAGGAGGAGGAGTCCCGCAGCCGGGCTCTAGAGCCTGCCGTCCCGTAGCACACGGATCTGCAGGCGCTGACTGGAGGAGTCGGTGGCAACTAGCCGGCCCTGGAGAGGGGAGGAGGAGGCCCCGTTATCTTGGAGGCGGGGGCGCCTCCACACGCGCCGACTGCCGACGTGCCGGGTAATCGGCCTGAGGTGCCACTAGTGCCGCTGTCTGGCGGCGAATTGGTGGTGGGGCCGACTCCTGCGACTCGTTCTCCAATGCGCCGACGTCTGGAGAAGGTGGTCTCAGTGCCGCGGCCAATAGAGATCGGGGACGCCAGCTCGTCGGCCCCTGACACCGAGGCCACCAATGCCGCCCCATCGGGTTGGACGTCTGGGGGCGACACATGTGTCTTGAACGTAGCTGCACAAGATGTCCAGGCCCAGTTCAACGCCCAAGGCGCCACTCTCCAGCAATATACGCAGGAGTTCTTGGCGGCGCGGGCAGCCGTCCGGGTACGTTTCTTGCTTCTTATTCTTGTTTCTTGCAATCTTCTGTGGGGGCGCACCAGCGCACCCACTTGGTGTAGCCCCCGAGTTCCCGGCCAGCTACTGAGCAGGCAGATCGGAACTTCAAGTTAGTTCCGAGTGCTGACTTGTCTTTTCTCGTTCTTGCTTTCGTTGCAGGACTATCACAACATCCGCGTGGCCGCCTACAACTCCCAAGTCCAGGAGCTAGCCAAGCAGACCGCCGACCTGAACCAGAGCCGGAGTAAGTATCCCGTCTTCCTTCTCATGGGGGCGCTGATGACCCACAAGTGTAGGGGATCTATCGTAGCTTTTGTGATAAGGTAATGCTAAGCAGTTTTCTCTGCAAGCACTGAAATTATCAGTAACAGATAGTTTTGTGATAAGGTAATTTGTAACGAGTAGCAAGTAATAAAAGTAAATAAGGTGCAGCAAGATGTCCCAATCCTTTTTGTAGCAAAGGACAAGCCTGGACAAACTCTTATATGAAGGAAAGCGCTCCAGAGGACACATGGGAATTATTGTCAAGCTAGTTTTCATCACGTTCATATGATTCGCGTTCGGTACTTTGATAATCTGATATGTGGGTGGACCGGTGCTTGGGTGCTGTCGTTAATTGGACAAGCATCCCACTTATGATTAACCCCCATTGCAAGCATCCGCAACTACAACACAAGTATTAAGGTAAACCTAACCATAGCATGAAACATATGGATCCAAATCAGCCCCTTACGAAGCAACGCATAAACTAGGGTTTAAGTTTCTGTCACTCTAGCAACCCATCATCTACTTATTACTTCCCAATGCCTCCCTCTGGGCCCAAACAATGGTGAAGTGTCATGTAGTTGACGTTCACATGACACCACTAGAGGGATGACAACATCCATCTCATCAAAATATCGAACGAATACCAAATTCACATGATTACTAATAGCAAGACTTCTCCCATGTCCTCAGGAACAAACGTAACTACTCACAAAGCATATTCATGTTCATAACCAGAGGGGTATTAATATGCATAATGGATCTGAACATATGATCTTCCACCAAGTAAACCAACTAGCATCAACTACAAGGAGTAATCAACACTACTAGCAACCCAAAGGTACCAATCTAAGGGTTGGATAGAAAGATTGGATACAAGAGATGAACTAGGGTTTGAGATGAGATGGTGCCGGTGAAGATGTTGATGGAGATTGACCCCCTCCCGATGAGAGGATCGTTGGTGATGACGACGGTGATGATTTCCCCCTCCCGGAGGGAAGTTTCCCTGGCAGAACAGCTCTGCCGGAGCCCTAGATTGGTTCCGCCAAGGTTTCGCCTCGTGGCGACGGAGTTTCATCCCGTGAGCTTGCTTATGATTTTTTCCTCGACGAAAGACCTCATATAGCAGATGATGGGCATCGGAGGGCGACCATGGGGTCCACGAGGCAGGGGGCGGGCCTAGGGGGTAGTGCGCGCCCCCCACCCTCGTGGCCAGGGTGTGGCCCCCCTCTGGAACTTTGTATGCTCAGTATTTTTTATTAATTCCAAAAAGGACTTCCATGAAGTTTCAGGACTTTTGGATCTGTGCAGAATAGGTCTGTAATATTTGCTCCTTTTCCAGCCCAGAATCCCAGCTGCCGGCATTCTCCCTCTTCATATAAACCTTGTAAAATAAGAGACAATAGGCATACGTTTTGTAACATAATGTGTAATAACAGCCCATAATGCAATAAATATCGATATAAAAGCATGCTGCAAAATGGACGTATCAACTCCCCCAAGCTTAGACCTCGCTTGTCCTCAAGAGAAAGCCAAAATCGAAAAATATGTCCACATGTTTAGAGATAGAGGTGTCGATAAAAATAAAATACGGACATGAGGGCATCTTGATCATTCTTAGAGCAGCAACATAGGCCATGTCTGATTGGCATTCAAGTCTGTCTTCCATTGCTTGAAAAGGCCTAGCACCGTAAGTAGAAATTGGCTATGTCCAAACTCAAACGTCGTATTTTATCTAAGCACATGAGTCGTAATAAGGAAAGAAGACATAAGAATGGGAAGTATCCGCTAGTTATAACGTAGTATAAAGAGAGCTATTTCATGGATCTTGGTCACAATAAAAAGATATATATATATATTGTCATATGATCTCTTATGCTAAAGTAACAATTCAATCACAACTTCAAGTATGAATCATAAACTTTATTGAAAACTAACAAACTATAATCTCAGTCATTGAAGCAATTGCAATTTATCATAACATCGGAAAGAGTCAATATAAGAGCTTTTCAGCAAGTCCACATACTCAACTATCATTTAGTCTTTCACAATTGCTAACACTCATCAATATTTATGGGCATGGAGTTTTAATCGGACACAGAGAAAGATAGGGGCTTATAGTTTTGCCTCCCAACATTTTACCTCAAGGGTAATGTCAACAATAATAGCTCATGCAGACTCACATCCAATTAGCTATATGTATCTAGATCTTTCCAACACATTGTGCTTGCCAAAGGATAAAATGTAAAAAGGAAAGGTGAATATCACCATGACTCTTTGCATGAAGTATAAGACAAGAATAAAACATAGGCCCTTCGCAGAGGGAAGCGGAGGTTGTCATGCGCTTTTATGGTTGGATGCACGAAATCTTAATGCAAAAGAATGTCACTTTATATTGCCACTTGTGATATGGACCTTTATTATGCAGTTCGTCGCTTTTATTTCTTCCATATCACACGATCGTATAAAGCTTATTTCTCCACATTAATAAGTCATACATATTTAGAGAGCAATTTTTATTGCTTGCACCAATGACAACTTACTTGAAGGATCTTACTCAATCCATAGGTAGATATGGTGGACTCTCATGGAAAAACAGGTTTAGGGATATTTGGAAGCACAAGTAGTATCTCTACTTGGTGCAAAGAAATTGGCTAGCATGAGAGGGAAAGGCAAGCTCAACATGTTGGATGATCCATGACAATATAATTTATCTCAGATGAAAGAAAACATAACCCATTACGTTGCCTTCCTTGTCCAACGTCAACTCCTTAGCATGTCATACTTTAATTAGTGCTCACAATTATAAAAGATGTCCAAGATAGTATATTTATATGTGAACCTCTCTTTCTTTATTACTTCCTATTAATTGCAATGATGACCAAAACTATGTTTGTCAACTCTCAACAACTTTTATTCATTGTACTCTTTATATGTGAGCTCATCACTCTCCATAAGATCCATAAGATCTCTTTATTTCATTTTATTTCTTCTCTTTTATTTTATTCCCTCAAGATCATAGAAAAATAATCAAGCCCTTGACTCAACACTAATCTTTATTATATATAGCTCATGGACTCGATTACATAGGAAGATCATAAAGCAAAACTCACAACTAGATCATACTAAAACTTTATTCTACTAGATCAAGATATTATCAAAAGGATCGAACTAAGTAAAATGGTAAAGATAGAAGTGATGGTGATACGATACCGGGGCACTCCCCCAAGCTTGGCAGTTGCCAAGGGGAGTGCCCATACCCGATGCCCAGTTCTTCTTTGTTGGTGAAGAAGGTGTTGGTGATGATGGGTAGTCGCACATCGAGCGTAAGATATCCTCCAATTTTTGGATAATGCCCTTGAGTGCGATGATATGCTCCTTCAACAAAACATTTTCACTTGTGAGATACTTGTTTTGAATGCAAGCTAACTCAATCATCTTGAAAGCTTGAATCTCCGTTGGGGTAAAGAGATTGTGGTGAGGTTGAAGGATGTCTTCTTCTGCTACTACTGGAACTTGATCCCCCATGGCCTTCTTGATCCCATCATCCTTGTTGATCTCTCCAGGTTCTTCTCTCTTCAGCTCTATCTTCATCAGCCAAGCATCGTTGCCCTCATTGTTGGAGGAAGAGGGAGACGACATGATGCTTGGCCTTGACAACCCTGGCAGAAAACAACTTGAAACAAGAACAAGAGATTTTTGCGTGATACGGTGGTCAAAACCTTCGGGAGATTATATAGTGAATTTTTACCGACCAAAAGAAGTATCATGCAAGAAAACGAAGTCCGGAGGGCACACGAGGTGCCCACGAGGCACGGGGTAGGGCACGCCCTCCACCCTCGTGGAAGCCCCGTGTCCTTTATGGTCTGCTTCTTAATTTCCTATTTTTCTAAATATTCCAAAACAGAGAAAAATTGCCATTAGAACTGTTTTGGAGTCGGTTTACTTACCGTACCACATACCTATTCCTTTTCGGAGTCCGAAATGTTCTGGAAAGTGTCCCTTATGTATTCTTCCTGGGCTACAGTTTCAATAATATTAGTTTCAACATTTACGGGATTACCTGAGATATAATGTTTGATTCTTTGACTGTTCACCACCCTCGGATATGTGCTTTCGAAGTTGTTGATTTTTATGGCACCGGAACGATAGACCTCCTCGATGACGTAAGGGCCTTCCCGTTTAGAGAGAAGTTTTCCTGCAAAAAATCTTAAACGAGAGTTGTATAGAAATACATAATCACTACATTAAACTCACGCTTTTGTATCCTTTTGTCATGCCATCTTTTAACTTTTTCTTTAAAGAGCTTGAAATTTTCATAAGTCTGGGTTCTCCATTCATCAAGTGAGCTAATGTCAAATAACCTCTTCTCACCGGCAAGTTTAAAGTCATAGTTGAGCTCTTTAATAGCCCAATATGCCTTATGTTCTAATTCAAGAGGTAAGTGACATGCTTTAGCATACACCATTTTATACGGAGACATACCCATAGGATTTTTATATGCAGTTCTATAAGCCCATAATTCATCATCAAGTTTCTTGGACCAATTCTTCCTAGATCTATTAATAGTATTTTGCAAAATTAATTTGAGCTCTCTATTGCTAAGTTCTACTTGGCCACTAGACCGTGGGTGATAAGGAGATGCAATTCTATGCTTAACATCATACTTAGCAAGCATTTTACGAAAGGCACCATGAATGAAGTGTGAACCACCATCAGTCATTAAATATCTAGGGACTCCAAACCTTGGAAAATAACTGCTTTAAGCATCTTAATAGAGGTGTTATGATCAGCACTACTAGTTGGAATAGCTTCTACCCACTTAGTAACGTAATCAACAACAACTAAAATATGTGTATACCATTAGAGGAAGGAAAAGGTCCCATATAATCAAAGCCCCAAACATCAAATGGTTCAATAGCAAGTGAATAATTCATAGACATTTCTTGACGTCTACTAATATTACCAATTCTTTGACATTCATCACAAGACAAGACAAACTTAAGGGCATCCTTGAAGAGAGTAGGCCAATAAAAACCAGATTGCAATACCTTGTGTGCAGTTCTATCTCCAGCATTGTGCCCTCCATAGGCTTCGGAGTGACACTTGCCTAGGATCTGTTCATGTTCATGCTCAGGTACACAATGTCTAATAACACCATCTACTCCTTCTTTATAAAGATGTAGCTCATCCCAAAAGTAATGTCTCAAATCATAGAAGAGCTTTTTCTTTTGCTGGTATGTGAAACTAGGTGGTATAAATTTAGCAACAATATAATTAGCATAATCAGCATACCATGGAGCAGTACGAGAAGCATTTATGACATTTAATTGTTCATCAGGAAAGCTATCATCAATAGGTAGTGGGTCATCAAGAACATTCTCTAACCTAGACAAGTTGTCTGCAACGGGGTTCTCAGCTCCCTTTCTATCAATAATATGCAAATCAAATTCTTGAAGCAAGAGAACCCATCTAATAAGTCTAGGTTTAGCATCTTTCTTTTCCATAAGATATTTAATAGCAGCATGATCAGTGTGAACAGTTACTTTAGAATCAACACTATAAGGTCTGAACTTATCACAAGCAAATACAACTGCTAAAAATTCTTTTTCAGTAGTAGCATAATTTCTTTGAGCATTGTCTAGAGTATTACTAGCATATTGAATAACATTTAATTGCTTATCAACTCTTTGTCCTAGAACAACCCCTACAACATAATCACTAGCATCACACATAATTTCAAAGGGTAGATTCCAATTAGGAGGTTGAATAATAGGTGCAGAAATCAAGGCTTTCTTAAGTATTTCAAATGCTTCTACACAATCATCACCAAAGACAAAAGGAATATATTTTTGTAATAGGTTAGTCAGAGGCTGAGAAATTTTTGAGAAGTCCTTAATGAACCTCCTATAAAATCCGACATGACCAAGGAAACTTCGTATACCTTTGATGTCCTTGGGACACGACATCTTTTCAATAGCGTCACCCTTAGCTTTATCAACTTCAATACCTCTTTTAGAAATTTTATGCCCCAAGACAATACCTTGATTAACCATAAAGTGGCACTTCTCCCAGTTTAAGACAAGATTACTTTCTTCACATCTCTGCAAAACTCGATCAAGGTTTCTCAAGCAATCATCAAAAGAGGATTCATAAACGAAGAAATCATCCATGAAAACCTCACAAATCTTTTCACAAAAGTCAGAGAATATAGCCATCATGCATCTTTGAAAGGTAGCAGGTGCATTACATAAATCAAAAGGCATACGTCTATAAGCAAAAGTACCAAAAGGGCAAGTAAAAGTGGTCTTTGCTTGATCATCAGCTTACACGGGTATTTGAGAGAAGCCAGAGTAACCATCTAGAAAGCAAAAATGTGTATGTTTGGATAATCTTTCTAGCATTTGATCAATGAAAGGCAAAGGGTAATGATCCTTTTTATTAGCTTTATTTAATTTGCGGAAATCAATTACCATTCTATATCCGTAATAATTCTTTGCGGGATTAATTCATCTTTATCTTTAGGAACTACAGTAATACATCCCTTCTTAGGGACACAATGGACAGGACTTACCCACTGACTATCAGCAACAGGATAAATTATACCTGCCTCAAGGAGCTTTAATATTTCCTTTCTTACCACTTCTTTCATCTTAGGATTTAGCTATCGTTGGTGATCAATAACTGGTTTGGCGTCTTTCTCCAAATTTATTTTGTGTTGACATAGAGTGGGACTAATGCCCTTAAGATCATCAAGACTATATCCAATAGCAGCACGGTGCTTCTTTAGAGTTTTCAATAATTTTTCTTCCTCCTTCTCTAAAAGGTTAGCACTAATAATAACATGATATATCTTCTTTTCATCAAGATAAGCATACTTAAGAGTATCAGGTAAAGGTTTAAGCTCAAACACGGGGTCACCCTTGGGTGGAGGAGGATCCCCTAGGATTTCAACAGGCAAGTTGTGTTTCAGAATAGGTCCCTGTTTAAAGAATACTTCATCTATTTCCCTTCTTTCATTCATGAACATACCATTTTCATGGTCTAGCAAATATTGTTCTAAAGGATCAGTAGGAGGCACGACAATAGAAGCAAGACCAATAATTTCATCTTTGCTAGGCAATTCCTCATCATGGGATTTTCTACGAAACTTAGCAAAATTAAACTCATGAGACATATCCCCTAAACCAACAGAAACAATATCCTTATTGCAGTCTATCTTAGCACTAACAGTATTCAAGAAGGGTCTACCAAATATAATGGGACAAAATCTATCTTGTGGGGAACCAAGAACAAGAAAATCAGCAGGATATTTAACCTTCCCACACAAGACTTCAACATCTCTAACAATCCCAATTGGTGAAATAGTATCTCTGTTGGCAAGCTTAATGGTAACATCGATATCTTCTATCTCAGCAGGTGCAATATCATGCCTAATTTCTTTGTATAAGGAATGAGGTATTGCACTTGCACAAGCACACATAACACATAAGGCATGATAGCAATGATCTCCTACTTTAACAGAAATAACAAGCATGCCTACAACAGATCTATGTATATTTTTAGCATTAGGTCTAGCAATTCTAGCAGTCTCATCACAGAAGTAAATAACATGCCCATCGATATTATCGGCCAAGAGATCTTTAACCATAGAAATATTAGGTTCAACTTTAACTTGCTCAGGGGGTTTGTGTGTCCTTATATTACTTTTGTTGACTACAGTTGAAACTTAATCATGATCCTGTATTCTAACAGGGAAAGGTGCAACTACATTTACTTCAATGGGAGGATTATATTTAGACCACTTCTCCTTAGGGAGATCAACATGAGTAGCAAAGGATTCACAGAAAGAAGCTACTATCTCAGAGTCAAGTCCATATTTAGTGCTAAATTCACGAAAAGCATCGGTATCCATAAAAGATTTAACACAATAAAACTTAGGTGTTATACCCGACTCCTTACCTTCCTCGAGGTCCCAATCTTTAGAGTTGCGTTTAATTCTTTCCAATAAATCCCATTGGAATTCAATAGTCTTCATCATAAAAGATCCATTACAAGAAGTATCAAGCATGGAGCGATTACTGAGAGAAAGCCGAGCATAATTTTTTTGAATAATCATTTCTCTTGAGAGCTCATGATTGGGGCATGAATATAACATTGACTTAAGCCTCCCCCAAGCTTGAGCGATGCTTTCTCCTTCGCGAGGCCAAAAATTATATATATAATTACGATCACGATGAACAAGATGCATAGGATAAAACTTCTGGTGAAATTCCAATTTCAATCGCTTGTAGTCCCATGATCCCATATCATCACATAGCCTATACCATGTCAATGCCTCTCCCTTCAATTATAAAGGGAAGACCTTCTTCTTGATAACATCATCGGGCGTACCCGCAAGCTTAAATAATCCACAAACTTCATCCACATAGATTAAGTGTAAATCAGGATGCAATGTTCCATCTCCTGTAAAAGGATTAGCTAGCAGTTTCTCTATCATACCTGAAGGGATTTCAAAGTAAACATTTTCAGTAGGTTCAGTAGGTTGAGGAGAAACTCTTTGCTCTACTGGTCGGGGTGAAGATACCCCAAACAAGCCCCTCAACAGATTATGTTCCATAGTAATAAGTGACTATAAATTTCAGCACACTATATAAATTTTCCTTACCAAATTCCACCTACCAAAGGCGCTTCACTCCCCGGCAACGGCGCCAGAAAAGAGTCTTGATGACCCACAAGTGTAGGGTATCTATCGTAGCTTTTCGATAAGTAAGAGTGTCTAACCCAACGAGGAGCAGAAGGAAATGATAAGCAGTTTTCGGTAAGGTATTCTCTGCAAGCACTGAAATTATCAGTAACAGATAGTTTTGTGATAAGGTAATATGTAACGAGTAGCAAGTAATAAAAGTAAATAAGGTGCAGCAAGATGGCCCAATCCTTTTTGTAGCAAAGGACAAGCCTGGACAAACTCTTATATGAAGGAAAGCGCTCCCGAGGACACATGGGAATTATCATCAAGCTAGTTTTCATCACGTTCATATGATTCGCGTTCGATACTTTGATAATCTGATATGTGGGTGGACCGGTGCTTGGCTGCTGTCCTTAATTGGACAAGCATCCCACTTATGATTAACCCCCATTGCAAGCATCCGCAACTACAACACAAGTATTAAGGTAAACCTAACCATAGCATGAAACATATGGATCCAAATCAGCCCCTTACGTAGCAACGCATAAACTAGGGTTTAATTTTCTGTCACTCTAGCAACCCATCATCTACTTATTACTTCCCAATGCCTCCCTCTAGGCCCAAACAATGGTGGAGTGTCATGTAGTCGACATTCACATGACACCACTAGAGGGATGACCACATGCATCTCATCAAAATATGGAACGAATACCAAATTCACATGACTACTAATATCAAGACTTCTCCCATGTCCTCAGGAACAAACATAACTACTCAGAAAGCATATTCATGTTCATAATCAGAGGGGTATTAATATGCATAATGGATCTGAACATATGATCTTCCACCAAGTAAACCAACTAGCATCAACTACAAGGAGTAATCAACACTACTAGCAACCCAAAGGTACCAATCTGAGGTTTGGATACAAAGATTGGATACAAGAGATGAACTAGGGTTTGAGATGAGATGGTGCTGGTGAATGATATCGATATTCATTGCATTATGGGCTGTTATTACACATTATGTCACAATACTTCTGCCTATTCTCTCTTATTTTACAAGGTTTACATGAAGAGGAGAATGGCGGCAGCTGGGATTCTGGGCTGGAAAAGGAGCAAATATTAGAGACCTATTCTGCAGATCTCCAAAAGTCCTGAAACATCACGGAAGACGTTTTCAGAATATATAAAAAATACTCAGCGGAAGAGATTCACCAGGGGGGCCACACCCTGCCCACGATGGTGGGGGCGCGCCCTACCCCCCTAGGTGCGCCCCTACCTCGTGGGCCCCCTGGTGGCCCTCCGGTGGCCATCTTCTGCTATATGAAGTCTTTCGATGGGAAAAAAAATATGAAGCCATCTTCTCGGACGAAACTCCGCCGCCATGAGGCGGAACCTTGGCGGAACCAATCTAGGGCTCCGACAGAGCTGTTCTGCCGGGGAAACTTCCCTTCCGTAGGGGGAAATCATCGCCATCGTCATCACCAACGCTCCTCTCATCGGGAGAGCGCATTCTCCATCAACATCTTCATCAGCACCATCTCCTCTCAAAACCCTAGTTCATCTCTTGTATCCAATTCTTGTCTCCAAGTCCGGGATTGGTGCTAGTAGGTTGCTAGTAGTGTTAATTACTCCTTGTAGTTGATGCTAGTTGGTTTATTTGGTGGAAGATCATATGTTCAGATCCTATATGCATATTAATACCCCTCTGATTATGAACATGTTTATGCTTTGTGAGTAGTTACGTTTGTACCTGAGGACATGGGAGAAGTCTTGCTATTAGTAGTCATGTGAATTTGGTATTCGTTCAATATTTTGATGAGATGTATGTTGTCTCTCCTCTAGTGGTGTTATGTGAACATCGACTACATGACACCTGACCATTATTTGGGCCTAGAGGAAGGCATTGGGAAGTAATAAGTAGATGATGGGTTGCTAGAGTGATAGAATCTTAAACCCTAGTTTATGCGTTGCTTCGTAATTAAGGGGCTGATTTGGATCCATATGTTTCATGCTATGGGTAGGTTTACCTTAATACTTTTGTTGTAGTTGTGGATGCTTGTAATAGAGGTTAATCATAAATGGGATGCTTGTCCAAGTAAGAACAGTACCCAAGCACTGGTCCACCCACATACCAAATTATCAAAGTACCGAACGCGAATCATATGAGCGTGATGAAAACTAGCTTGATGATATTCCCATGTGTCCTCGGGAGTGATTTTTCTATATAAGAGTTTGTGCAGGCTTGTCCTTTTCTACAAAAAGGATTGGGCCACCTTGCTGCACTTTATTTACTTTTGTTACTTGTTGCTCATTACAAATTATCCTATCACAAAACTATCTGTTACCACTTGTTTCAGTACTTGCAGAGAATACCTTGCTGGAAACCGCTTATCATTTCCTTCTGCTCCTCGTTGGGTTCGACACTCTTACTTATCGAAAGGACTACAATAGATCCCCTATACTTGTGGGTCATCAAGACTCTTTTCTGGCGCCGTTGCCGGGGAGTGAAGCGCCTTTGGTAGGTGGAATTTGGTAAGGAAAAATTTATATAGTGTGCTGAAATTTACTGTCACTTGTTACTATGGAAAGTAATCCTCTGAGGGGCTTGTTCGGGGTATCTTCACCCTGACCAGTAGAGCAAAGAGTTGCTCCTCAACCTACTGAAAATGAAAATGTCTGCTTTGAAATTCCTTCGGGTATGACAGAAAAACTGCTAGCTAATCCCTTTTTAGGAGATGGAGCAAAGCATCCTGATGAGTATCTAATATATGTGGATGAAGTTTGTGGATTATTTAAGCTTGCAGGTGTACCCAGAGATGTTGTTAAGAAGAAGGTCTTCCCTTTATCTTTGAAGGGAGATGCATCGACATGGTATAGGCTATGTGATAATATGGGGTCTTGGAATTACAAACGATTGAAATTGGAATTTCATCAGAAGTTTTATCCTATGCATATTGTTCATCGTGATCGCAATTATATATATAATTTTGGGCCTCGCAAAGGATAAAGCATCACTCAAGCTTGGGGGAGGCTTAAATCAATGTTATATTCATGCCCCAATCATGAGCTCTCAAGAGAAATGATTATTCAAAAAATTTATGCTCGGCTTTCTGATAGCAATCGCACCATGCTTGATACTTCTTGTGCAGGCTCTTTTATGATGAAGACTATTGAATTCAAATGGGATTTATTGGAAAGATTAAACGCAATCTGAAGATTGGGACCTCGACAAAGGTAAGGAGTCAGGTATGACACCTAGTTTTGATTGTGTTAAATATTTTATGGATACTGATGTTTTCCGTAAATTTAGCACTAAATATGGACTTGACTCTGAGATAGTAGCTTCTTTCTGTGAATCTTTGGCTACTTATGTTGATCTCCCCAAGGAGAAGTGGTTTAAATATCATGCTCCCATAGAAGTAAAAATCGGTGCACCTATTAAAGTTGAAGAAAAGATTGTCACTTATAATGATCCTATTGTTCCTACTTCTTATGTTGAGAAACCACCTTTTCCTGTTAGTATAAAGGATCATGCTAAAGCTTCAACTGTGGTTCGTAAAAGCAATATTAAGACTTATACACCTCTTGAGCAAATTAAAGTTGAACCTAACACCGTGTTCACTTCCCGGACTCCGCCGAGAAGAGACCATCACGGTTACACACGCGGTTGATGCATTTTAATTAAGGTCAACTTCAGGTTTTCTACAACCGGACATTAACAAATTCCCATCTGCCCATAACAGCGGGCACGACTTTCGAAAGTTCAAATCCCTGCATGGGTGTCCCAACTTAGCCCATCACAAGCTCTCACGGTCAACGAAGGATATTCCTTCTAGAGGGAAGACCCGATCAGGCTCGGAATCCCGGTTACAAGACATCCTCAACAATGGTAAAACAAGTCCAGCAACACCGCCTGAATGTGCCGACAAATCCCGATAGGAGCTGCACATATCTCGTTCTCAGGGCACACTCAGATGAGCAGTCCGTACAACTAAAACCAGCCCTCGAGTTTCCCCGAGGTGGCGCTGCAAGGGGCTCTAGTTTGGACCAACACTCAGAGGAGCACTGGCCCGGGGGGGTTAAAATAATGATGACCCTCGAGAGAGCGACTCCCAAGGGAAAAGTAGGTGGTGGTGAGGCAAATGGTAAAACCGAGGTTGGGCATTGCTGGAGGAGTTTTATTCAAGGCGAACTATCAAGGGGTTCCCATTATAGCCCAACCGCGTAAGGAACGCAAAATCCGGGAACATAACACCGATATGACGGAAACTAGGGCGGCAAGAGTGGAACAAAACACCAGGCATAAGGCCGAGCCTTCCACCCTTTACCAAGTATATAGAGGCATTAATTAAATAAGATATATTGTGATATCCCAACAAGTAAACATGTTCCAACAAGGAACAACATCTCCATGTTCCAACAAGGAACAAACTTCAATCTTCACCTGCAACTAACAACGCTATAAGAGGGGCTGAGCAAAGCGGTAACATAGCCAAACAACGGTTTGCTAGGACAAGGTGGGTTAGAGGCTTGCTTCAACATTATGGGATGCATTATAAGCAAGTGGTAGGTATCGCAGCATAGGCATAGAAAAAGAGCGAGCAACTAGCAAGCAAAGATAGAAGTGATTTCGAGGGTATGGTCATCTTGCCTAAGATCCCGCAAGGAAGAAGAACGAGACCATGAAGAAGACAAATGGACGTAGTCGAAGGGGTCCTCACAAACGCGACGTTAACGGAACCGACCCGAAGAAGCAACACCGGAAAGAAGCAAACAACATAGTAAAAAACCATCACATAATCATGGCATGATGCACAACCAAGTATGATGCATTTCCGGTTTAAATATGCATGGCATGGCAAAGTGCACAAACAACACTACAAGTTAAGTGGAGCTCAATATGCAACGGGTTGCATATTGACGGAACACCACATCAATTATTTAGTTCTCTCTCATTTATGTATCCAACAATATTAAATGTTGTCAAACATGGCAAGAGGGTGAAGCAAAGTAAAACTACCTATCTAGTCAAGTTTAAATGAGGCCGGAAGCAACGAACAACAATTCCGGTAAATCCTCATATGCATATATTAGGTTTGGTACTGTTCTGACCTAAACACAATTTTAGAGTTGTTAAACATGCAAAGAGATGCCACCATGACAAACTAGGCATTTTTCTACCCCATTTACATATATTTACATATAAAGATTATTTAATTCGGAGCTACGGTTATTTAGTTATGAAATAAATCATTTTAACATGGCATAGGGGCAAATTTAATCAAACCGCATTTTAAACATTTTTAACATGGATGAAAGTTGCGAATTATTAAACTAGACAAAATTCTAAGCAACTTTCGTATATAACTTGTTTTAATATGATGCACAGGTTGAGAGATAAAATATGCATGAACAACAGGGGGGTTTCTGAAAATCTGTAAAACACTGAATAAAAGACAAAATCACTGATAGGGAAAAAATAGAGGCGGGTCGAATCTGCTGGACTGGGCCAATAGAGGAGGAGGACTGGATTGGGTGCTCACATTGGGCCAAGCCCAGTCGGTGGATCTGGCCCAAGGGGCGGCTTGACAAGGCGGCACGGTCAACGCGCGGGCGGCCCGAGCGAACAGAGGCAGAGGCGTTCTCCTCCCTGTTCAAGCGAAGCAGAGGTGAGGCCTGACCAACGGTGGCACAGCGGCAGGGACTTGGCAGAGGACGGGGAGCATGGCGTATCCAGTCGAGGACGTGGGTGGCGGATCTGGCGATGCAGTCAACGACACGGCGCTGCTCGTCCTTCTCTGGAGCAGGGACGAGGCGGATGCAGGCGAGCGAGGCAGAGGAGCTTGGCGCGCGGCTTCGATGGCCGGCCGGCGATGCTTGGCATAGAGGATGGAGGTCCGATGGGGCCCGAGGGCATAGGGCGTTGGGGTGGCCGGGTCCGGTCGCGGGAGATCGCCGGGGTCCCTTTCCCTGCCGGATCGAAGCGGAGGCGAGCCGGTGGACATGGAGCTCCATGGCGCGGGTGCTAAAGATGGCGGGGTTGAGGAGGAACCCGGGCGCCATGGACACCATGTTAGGGAGCTCGAGGAAGCAGCTGCAACGGGAGGCGGTGACGCGAGGTGGTTGAGAAGGCTGGCGTTGGGGAAGAACTCGAGGCCATCCATGGAGTCGGGTGCTCTCCTGTTCGTACCTGGTACAGAGACGGAGAGGGAGTTGAGAGAGAGGAGGAGATGGAAACGGGAAGGAGGAAGGGGAGCAGAAGAGGTCGGTCCTGGTCGCAGGTGATGGAGCTTCGGTTGCCGGCCGGTGCTCGGGCATCTGTAGGATTTGGGCGGCTTCACGATTCATTCGAGATCGAGGGGGAGAAGAGGTAAGCTTCGGGTGCCTGGGCAAGAAGCAGAGGAGGAACTCGGGATCGAGGCTAGCAAATCAGGGAGGAGCAGTGGAGAGCGCTGGTTGGTGGGTGGAGGAAAACAAGGAGGGGGATCCCGAGGTGGATCTGGTCTGGCGGCGGGGTGGAGGGATTTTAGGGAGTTGGTCTAGGGTTTGTCCAAATAGGCATGTGGGTGGACTATAAATACATCACAAATTAGGTTAGGGGCTACCTCGTCCCTCCGGTCGTAATTGGACGGTCGCGAAATATTAGGTTAGGGGGCCCAATTAACAAAACGGAGATGTTTTGTAGATGTTTGGGGATGATCCGGATCCAACGGTGACGACTGCCCGGTTCGGGTCCTGGACAACTTTCGGACGCGCGCGCGAGGAGGGCCACGGGCTGACGAGAGAGGTTAGGTTGGGTATGGCGGATTGTGAAGAGCGGGTTGGTCTGAGAGAAGAGGTGAGAGATGCAGCCCGACACGATTTTCGGAGACCGAAAACGTCCGACGTTAGATCGGCTGTATTGCCGCTATAATTATCCGTTGGGGCGTCAAACGAACTCCGAATGCGACGAAAATTGACAGGCAGCCTACCTACAACATAAAAACACCGCACGCCAACTTTCATCCCATTCCGAGAACATTTTCCGGCCACTTATAAAATAATATTTCGGACATGCCGCGGGCGCGTGCAAGTGTGTCTGGGCTCAGAACGTACAACGGAGAGAACGAGGAGGCCGGGACGGATGCAAGTTTTGAAAACATGAAGATGCAATGCACATGATGACATGACAAGATGCAACACGCAAGCGAATGACATGGCAAAGACAGTGAATAACCGGAAGACACCTAGCACATCGGTCTCAGGGCGTTACAACACTCCACCACTATGAGAGGATCTCGTCCCGAGATCTAGAATGGCACCGGAGGGAAAACAGAAGAGAAAGAGAAGAGGTAAAACTAAGTTGCTTCTTTCACAAACGAGCGAAACCAAAGAACCTTGAAAAGGTTGAGCACATTGCAAGAAAGAAAGCAACGGAGAAGAACAAAGTTGAAAGCACTCCGCTAAGAAAGAGGAATAAGAAAGAACTGATTCGGGTAGCACTTCGGTTGAAAAGAGATGAAGACTTGATAAAATGAAAGAGCTTGAGAAAAAGGGGCACAACACTCCGGTTAAATGGATAAACCAAGAAAATAACATGATCCTGACAAAACAAAAAGATGAAACATCACAATGTCTCAGGAAGAAAAGAATAGAAGTTAGATCATTGAAATAGGAGAATGGAGAAGAAAATGCCAAAATCTGCCACAAAAGAGCTCGACAAGGCATCTTTAGGAGAAGGGTCGAACGGAGTTGTTGGGAATCCAACAACGAAAAGGATAAGATTGACATGGACTTATAGAAGACATCTCAAAATTATGAGGTGACAACTTGCCACTCACGGAAAAGATTTGATTGGATTGATATACACAAGGAGACGAGAAACTATTTCGCCGAGAGGATAAAAGAAGAACTTTGGATCATTTATAAGCACCATAAAAGAAACAATCCTTAGGGACGGCTTTAGGTGAAATATAACCCAAGATAATACCAATGAAGAGATTGATGGATTTAAAATATGTTTTTCTTAACAACATGTGAATCATGGAACATGAACTCAAATTATCAAGAATGACATAATACCACCTCTAATGATATGGTAGAACGAATTGCACTCCGGATTGCAAGATGAAGAATGGTTGAGCTCCTCTGAAAAGAATCTTAAAGAACACTGCGATAAGGAAATTAAATCCTTGATGAACCATCATGTAGAACCTTCATGAAGCACTCCGGTAAACAAAAAGAATAATGAAAATAAAGAGAAGTAGGAAACACAAGGTGAAACCTTGTAATGATTTAGATGGATATCCGTGATAATTAGAGCTTGGAACTCTGGGAAAGAAATATGAGCACTTGAAACCAAGAATTTAATCATCGTGAACAAACTCCGGAAGAAAAGATTAACATATGGATGAAACAAGAATAAGAATTACATTATGATTATCCTTCACCAATTAAATTGATGACAATCAAAGGATTTGGCATATTACTTCTTCCCGTTGAAAGGGTTAAGAGATATAGCGCAAACTTGAGAAGGTCTTCAACGAACCACCGGTAGGATCGAAACAACGAATGAATTGGTATGATAAAGAAGGAAGAGAAATCTTAAACGAACCACCGTAAGGATTGAAAAGAATGAATAAAAGATAACGAATCACCGGGAAGAATTAGCAAATAAACAAAGATGCCTGAGAGAAATTAGAACCATTATAACAAAAAGATCACGAGCTGATTTGAGGATATTTGAACGATGCACCGGTAAGATTTAGAGAAAAAGAGCTGAAAGCTGAGAATGAATAATTCTTCTGAAATGATGGGCTTCGGAGGAAAGAAATGAAAACAACTCATGAAATGCTCTGGATGGATGAAAATAATTTTCACAATCAAAACAGTTATGAGAGGATGGCAACAAGCTATAATCACGAATCTTGAAGAGAATGGAGCAAGATTAAAACAAACTCTTCTTCGGTCTTCAAAACCCGAGAATGATGATGAGAAACACCACCATGAATTATTTAGACACTCCGAAAGAATCAAAAACGAAGAAGTTGATCCAACGATGAAAAGAATTTGACCGATCTTGGAGAAATACATATGACTGATGGTAATTCATTCTTACGTCAAACTTGGAAAAGGATTTGAGATTTGACACCGGGAAAAATTAGAAGAGTCAGGTAAGATCCTGGGAAAAGACCTGTGGGTTAGGGCCCACTCAAAAGAAACACCGTTGAAATGATTTAGAAGATAAGTTGCACCAGTTGAATTAAACGACTTGAATGAGGGAACATCCTCGAAAGAGCTTGAATGAATGTAGAGTGGAAACACAAATCTTCGAGATATCTTCAGCACTCCGGAACAATTGAGTAGCAAGCGGGGAATGATAATGAGGTGCACCTGCATAAGAAAACATTTAAAATGAGAAAAGGATATGATCAACAAAGCTTGACTTGAAACCACCGGACATGAAAAGAATGAAGAATGATGAACTAGTAGAAAATCTTCTTGAGAACCATCGGGTAAGAATATTGACGGAAAAGAATGGAGAGACTTCACATGAATAAAAGGATACTTGAATAAGAAATATGGTTCCTCGAAGAAACAAGGGTGGGAGGGAGGGAAAAACAAAGGCAGCTTGGGACGAATGAAACAAACACCGTTGAGAAGAAGTGATAATTGATCTTGCGGGAGTTGAAATGATCGGATCCACTTGAAGAGAAACACGCCGGTTTAAAAGAAATTGGCATGACAATCTCGATTATCTAGAAGGATTAGTATTCACATCGGAGTATGAGAACACCATTTGGGGAAGGTATGGAATCAACATTTGTCTTCGAAGCAACTCGAATACCACAACTCAAAACAAAAAAAAACAAGGATTGGCTTGCAGAATAAGCCGGAACAAACATATGATAGAAATTTCGTCCGAAGTTTTCATGGTGGGGCCTACACGGGCTCGATCGTATAACACCATCATGTACAAGGCAGTGCACATGACATATGAAGCGTCCCCGAGTCGGCATAGCCAATGACTCTTTAAGACACAACGAGACCACTGTAAAACCAACCGTGAATAGGCGGACCACTAGACGTTGAACCCCAATTTCGTATCATACATCTGTCGAAAAGATATCCTAAGAGCTACTTGAATTCCCACTTATAAACTCCCAAAATTTTACAGTTATGCAATCAGGTGTTGGGTATACAGGGGAAGCATAATATCTCACCCAAAACTAGCAAATCCTACATCCAGCTGTATCCATCCTTCAACACATAACCAAGAAACCTTCGAAAATCATCTACCTCAACCTTCGAAAGGCATCTGTTATACGAGTTATGGCAATACTCCTGAACTCCCGCCCCAGTACTGGGTGGCGTCGAGGTTATCTCACCAACAACTGCATAAAAGAGATTTTTGATGTCGGCGAACTAAACTCAGGTATTCCAGAACTGCAACGATAAAATTGTGATGAAAACACCTCGGAGCTCAACTCCCCGGGACACTGCCACAACCCCTAAATGACAGGAGGCACCAAGAACAATGTTCTCATCACAAAACCATCGGAACGATTCCAAGATACCCGCGTGATCCTAAATTTTTTTTGTGAAATTTGAGAAGAGAAGAGTCAAAACTCTACATCAGGATTCCTCACCAGAGCGATGAAGGGACTAGGGAGTAAAAATAATGCCTAAACTCTCCGATATATAATTCCTAAAAGACTCAAAACATTTTTCTAGACTCAACAACGGCTGCTAAAAACGATCAAGCAGTGGGAGCTCCTAAGGTCGGGGAAGGCTCTGATTACCAACTTGTAACGCCCTCGATGCGGCTATATCTCCCACGTGTCGAAGCACGACTTAGAGGCATAACCGCATTGAAAGCAATGTCGCAAGTGAGGTAATCTTCACACAACCCATGTAATACATAAGGGAAAGAGATACATAGTTGGCTTACAATCGCCACTTCACACAATTACATGAATAAAGCATTACATCATCCAGATACAATCAAGGTCCGACTACGGAACCAAAATAAAAGAAGAACCGCAAATGCGACAAGGTCCCCGATCGACCCCAACTGGGCTCCACTACTGATCAACTAGAACGAAACAACACAAAGGACAAGATCTTCATCGAGATCCTCCTGAGCTTGGTTGCATCATCTGCACGGTTCAACGGCACCTGCAAGCTGGTTTTTGAAGTAATCTATGAGTCACGGGGACTCAACAATCTCACACCCTCACGGTCAAAACTATTTAAGCTTATGGGTAAGGTAAAGGTATGATGTGGAGCTGCAGCAAGCGACTAGTATATTTGGTGGCTAACATATACGCAAAGAGAGCGAGAAGAGAAGGAAAAGCACGTTCGAGAAATCTATGACCAAGATGTGATCCTAGAACAACCTACGTCAATCATAACTCCAACACCGTGTTCACTTCCCGGACTCCGCCGAGAAGAGACCATCACGGTTACACACGCGGTTGATGCATTTTAATTAAGGTCAACTTCAGGTTTTCTACAACCGGACATTAACAAATTCCCATCTGCCCATAACCGCGGGCACAGCTCTCACGGTCAACGAAGGATATTCCTTCTAGCGGGAAGACCCGATCAGGCTCGGAATCCCGGTTACAAGACATCCTTGACAATGGTAAAACAAGTCCAGCAACACCGCCCGAATGTGCCGACAAATCCCGATAGGAGCTGCACATATCTCGTTCTCAGGGCACACTCAGATGAGCAGTCCGTACAACTAAAACCAGCCCTCGAGTTTCCCCGAGTTGGCGCTGCAAGGGGCTCTAGTTTGGACCAACACTCAGAGGAGCACTGGGCCGGGGGGGGGGTTAAAATAATGATGACCCTCGAGAGAGCGACTCCCAAGGGAAAAGTAGGTGGTGGTGAGGCAAATGGTAAAACCAAGGTTGGGCATTGATGGAGGAGTTTTATTCAAGGCGAACTGTCAAGGGGTTCCCATTATAGCCCAACCGCGCAAGGAACGCAAAATCCGGGAACATAACACTGATATGACGGAAACTAGGGCGGCAAGAGTGGAACAAAACACCAGGCATAAGGCCGAGCCTTCCACCCTTTATCAAGTATATAGATGCATTAATTAAATAAGATATATTGTGATATCCCAACTAGTAAACATGTTCCAACAAGGAACAACATCTCCATATTCCAACAAGGAACAAACTTCAATCTTCACCTGCAACTAACAACGCTATAAGAGGGGCTGAGCAAAGCGGTAACATAGCCAAACAATGGTTTGCTAGGACAAGGTGGGTTAGAGGCTTGGTTCAACATTATGGGAGGCATTATAAGCAAGTGGTAGGTATCGCAGCATAGGCATAGCAAAAGAGCGAGCAACTAGCAAGCAAAGATAGAAGTGATTTTGAGGGTATGGTCATCTTGCCTAAGATCCCGCAAGGAAGAAGAACGAGACCATGAAGAAGACAAACGGACGTAGTCGAACGGGTCCTCACAAACGCGATGTTAACGGAACCGACCCGAAGAAGCAACACCGGAAAGAAGCAAACAACATAGTAAAAAACCATCACATAATCATGGCATGATGCACAACCAAGTATGATGCATGTCCGGTTTAAATATGCATGGCATGGCAAAGTGCACAAACAACACTACAAGTTAAGTGGAGCACAATATGCAATGGGTTGCATATTGACGGAACACCACATCAATTATTTAGTTCTCTCTCGTTTATGTACCCAACAATATTAAATGTTGTCAAACATGGCAAGAGGGTGAATCAAAGTAAAACTACCTATCTAGTCAAGTTTAAATGAGGCCGGAAGCAACGAACAACAATTCCGGTAAATCCTCATATGCATATATTAGGTTTGGTACTGTTCTGCCCTAAACACAATTTTAGAGTTGTTAAACATGCAAAGAGATGCCACCATGATAAACTAGGCATTTTTCTACCCCATTTACATATAAAGATTATTTAATTCGGAGCTACGGTTATTTAGTTATGAAATAAATCATTTTAACATGGCATAGGGGCAAATTTAATCAAACCACATTTTAAACATTTTTAACATGGATGAAAGTTGCGAATTATTAAACTAGACAAAATTCTAATCAACTTTCATATATAACTTGTTTTAATATGATGCACAGGTTGAGAGATAAAATATGCATGAACAACAGGGGAGTTTCTGAAAATCTGTAAAACACTGAATAAAAGACAAAATCACTGATAGGGAAAAAAATAGAAGCGGGTCGAATCTGCTGGACTGGGCCAACAGAGGAGGAGGACTGGATTGGGTGCTCACATTGGGCCAAGCCCTGTCGGTGGATCTGGCCCAAGGGGCGGCTTGACAAGGCGGCACGGTCAACGCGCGGGCGGCCCAAGCGAACAGAGGCAGAGGCGTTCTCCTCCCTGTTCAAGCAAAGCAGAGGTGAGGCTTGACCAACGGCGGCGCAGCGGCAGGGACTTGGCGGAGGACGGGGAGCATGGCGTATCTAGTCTAGGACGTGGGTGGCGGATCTGGCGATGCAGTCAACGGCATGGCGCTGCTCGTCCTTCTCTGGAGCAGGGACGAGGCGGTTGTAGGCGAGCGAGGCAGAGGAGCTTGGCACGCGGCTTCGATGGCCGGCCGGCGATGCTTGGCACAGAGGAAGGAGGTCCGATGGGGCCCGCGGGCATAGGGCGTCGGGGTGGCCGGGTCCGATCGCGGGAGATCGTCGGGGTCCCTTTCCCTGCCGGATCGAAGCGGAGGCGAGCCGGTGGACATGGAGCTCCATGGCGCGGGTGCTGAAGATGGCGGGGTTGAGGAGGAACCCGGGCGCCATGGACGCCATGTGAGGGAGCTCGAGGAAGCAGCTGCAACGGGAGGCGGTGACGCGAGGTGGTTGAGAAGGCTGGTGTTGGGGAAGAACTCGAGGCCATCCATGGAGTCGGGTGCTCTCCTATTCGTACCTGGTACAGAGACGGAGAGGGAGTTGAGAGAGAGGAGGAGAAGGAAACGGTAAGGAGGAAGGAAGCAAAAGAGGTCGGTCCTGGTCGCAGGTGATGGAGCTTCGGTTACCGGCCGGTGCTCGGGCGTCTGCAGGATTTGGGCGGCTTCACGATTCATTCGAGATCGAGGGGGAGAAGAGGTAAGCTTCGGGTGCCTGGGCAAGAAGCAGAGGAGGAACTCGGGATCGAGGCTAGCATATCGGGGAGGAGCAGTGGAGAGCGCTGGTTGGTGGGTGGAGGAAAACAAGGAGGGGGATCCCGAGGTGGATCTGGTCTGGCGGCGGGGTGGAGGGATTTTAGGGAGTTGGTCTAGGGTTTGTCCAAATAGGCATGTGGGTGGACTATAAATACATCATAGATTAGGTTAGGGGCTACCTCGTCCCTCCGATCGTAATCGTACGGTCGCGAAATATTAGGTTAGGGGGCCCAATTAACAAAACGGAGATGTTTTGTAGATGTTTGGGGATGATCCGGATCCAACGGTGACGACTGCCCGGTTCGGGTCCGGGACAACTTTCGGACGCGCGCGCGAGGAGGGCCACGGGCTGACGAGAGAGGTTAGGTTGGGTATGGCGGATTGTGAAGAGCGGGTTGGTCTGAGAGAAGAGGGGAGAGATGCAGCCCGGCACGATTTCCGGAGACCGAAAACGTCCGACGTTAGACCGGCTATATTGCCGCTATAGTTATCCGTTGGGGCATCAAACGAACTCCGAATGCGACGAAAATTGACAGGCAGCCTACCTACAATATAAAAATACTGCACGCCAACTTTCATCCCATTCCGAGAATATTTTCTGGCCACTTATAAAATAATATTTCGGACATGCCGCGGGCGCGTGCAAGTGTGTCTTGGCTCAGAACGGACAACGGAGAGAACAAGGAGGCCGGGACGGATGCAAGTTTTGAAAACATGAAGATGCAATGCACATGATGACATGACAATATGCAACACGCAAGCGAATGACATGGCAAAGACAGCGAATAACTGGAAGACACCTGGCACATCGGTCTCGGGGCGTTACACAGGTATAATCTACCCCGTTGCTGATAGTCAGTGGGTAAGTCCTGTCCATTGTGTCCCTAAGAAGGGAGGTATTACTGTCGTTCCTAATGATAAAGATGAACTAATTCCTCAAAGAATTATTACAGGTTATAGGATGGTAATTGATTTACGCAAATTAAATAAGGCAACTAAAAAGGATCATTACCCCTTACCTTTTATCGATCAAATGCTAGAAAGATTATCCAAACATACACATTTTTGCTTTCTAGATGGTTATTCTGGTTTCTCTCAAATACCTGTGTCAACCAAAGATCAATCAAAGACTACTTTTACTTGCCCTTTTTGTACTTTTGCTTATAGACGTATGCCTTTTGGTTTATGTAATGCACCTGCTACCTTTCAAAGATGCATGATGGCTATATTCTCTGACTTTTTTGAAAAGATTTGTGAGGTTTTCATGGACGATTTCTCCGTCTATGGATCTTCTTTTGATGATTGCTTGAGCAATCTTGATCGAGTTTTGCAGAGATGTGAAGAAACGAATCCTGTCTTGAATTGGGAAAAGTGCCACTTTATGGTTAATGAAGGTATTGTCTTGGGGCACAAAGTTTCTGAAAGAGGTATTGAGGTTGTTAAAGCCAAGGTTGATGCTATTGAGAAGATGCCATGTCCCAAGGACATCAAAGGTATAAGAAGTTTCCTTGGTCATGCCGAATTTTATAGGAGGTTCATTAAGGACTTCTCAAAAATTTCTCGGCCTCTGACTAATTTATTACAAAAAGATATACCATTTGTTTTTGATGATGATTGTGTAGAAGCATTTGAAATTCTTAAGAAAGCATTGATCTCTGCACCTATTGTTCAACCACCTGATTGGAATTTACCCTTTGAAATTATGTGTGATGCTAGTGATTATGCTGTAGGTGGTGTTCTAGGGCAAAGAGTTGATAAGAAATTCAATGTTATTCAATATGCTAGTAAAACTCTAGACAATTCTCAAAGAAATTATGCTACCACTAAAAAAGAATTCTTAGCAGTTGTATTTGCTTGTGATAAGTTCAGACCTTATATTGTTGATTCTAAAGTAATTATTCACACTGATCATGCTGCTATTAAATATCTCATGGAAAAGAAAGATGCTAAACCTAGACTTATTTGATGGGTTCTCTTGCTACAAGAATTTGATTTACATATTGTTGATAGAAAGGGAGCTGAGAACCCTGTTGCGGACAACTTGTCTAGGTTAGAGAATGTGCTTGATGACCCACTACCAATTGATGATAGCTTTCCTGATGAGCAATTAAATGTCATAAATGCTTCTCATACTGCTCCATGGTATGCTGATTATGCTAATTATATTGTTGCCAAATTCATACCACCTAGTTTCACATACCAGCAAAAGAAAAAGTTCTTCTATGATTTGAGGCATTACTTTTGGGATGACCCACATCTTTATAAAGAAGGAGTAGATGGTGTTATTAGACGTCGTGTACCTGAGCATGGACAGGAACAGATCCTACGCAATGTCACTCTGAAGCTTATGGAGGACACCATGCTGGAGATAGAACTGCACATAAGGTATTGCAATCTGGTTTTTATTAGCCTACTCTCTTCAAGGATGCTCGTAAGTTTTTCTTATCTTGTGATGAATGTCAAAGAATTGGTAACATTAGTAGACGTCAAGAAATTCCTATGAACTATTCACTCGTTATTGAACCATTTGATGTTTGGGGCTTTGATTATATGGGACCTTTTCCTGCCTCTAATGGATATACACATATTTTAGTTGCTATTGATTACGTTACTAAGTGGGTAGAAGCTATTCCAACTAGTAGTGCTAATCATAACACTTCTATTAAAATGCTTAAAGAAGTTATTTTTCCAAGATTTGGAGTCCCTAGATATTTAATGACTGATGGTGGTTCACATTTTATTCATGGTGCTTTCCGTAAAATGCTTGCTAAATATGATGTTAATCATAGAATTGCATCTCCTTATCACCCATAGTCTAGTGGTCAAGTAGAATTGAGTAATACAGAGCTCAAATTAATTTTGCAAAAGACTGCTAATAGATCTAGAAAAATTGGTCCAAGAAACTTGATGGTGCATTATGGGCCTCTAGAATTGCATATAAAAATCCTATGGTTATGTCTCCGTATAAATGGTTTATGGAAAAGCATGTCACTTACCTCTCGTACTAGAACACAAGGCATATTGGGCTGTTAAAGAGCTCAATTATGATTTTAAACTTGCCGGTGAGAAGAGGTTATTTGATATTAGCTCACTCGATGAATGGAGAACCCAAGCCTACGAAAATGCCAAGTTGTTTGAAGAAAAAGTGAAAAGATGGCATTATAAAAGGATACAAAAGCGTGAGTTTAATGTATATGACTATGTATTGCTATACAACTCTCGGTTAAGATTTTTTGCAGGAAAACTTCTCTCTAAATGGGAAGGTCCTTATGTTATCGAGGAGGTCTATCGTTCCGGTGCCATAAAAATCAACAACTTCGAAGGCACAAATCCGAAGGTGGTGAACGGTCAAAGAATCAAACATTATATCTCAGGTAATCCCATAAATGTTGAAAACAATATTATGGAAACCGTAACCCCGGAGGAATACATAAGGGACACTTTCCAGAATGTTTCAGACTTCGAAAAGGAATAGGTATGTGGTACGGTAAGTAAACCGACTCCAAAACAGTTTTAAGGCAATATTTCTCTGTTTTGGAATATTTAGAAAAATAGAAAAATAAGAAGTAGTCCGGGAAGGACACGAGGGCTCCACGAGGGTGGAGGGCACGCCCTACCCCCTGGGCGCGCCCCCTACCTCGTGGGCACCTCGTGTGCTCTCCAGACTTCGTTTTCGTACACAACACGTATTTTGGTCGGTAAAAATTCATAATATAATCTCCCGAAGGTTTCGATTCCCGTATCACGCAAAAATCTCCTATTTTTGTTTCGGGCTGTTTTTCTGACAGATCCAGGTTGTCATGTCGTCTTCAAGCGCTCCCAAGGACCAGTTCTTCGACAAGGTCATCAACCCCTACCTCGCAGAAGTGCTGCAACACCCTCAAACCATTGAGATGTGTGAGGGGTTGTTGCACATCCGCGCTGCTGAGGGACCGAGGAAGACCGGAAGCACGGAGGCAAGGCTCGAGGCATTGGAGCAAGAAGTTTTCAAGTGTCAGGAGATGGTGGAGCGTGGACTCGATTCCAATCACATTATGATCACGGAGTTCACCAACAACCACAAGCTGGACGTCAAGGACATTGGGGAGGCCATCTTCAAGCTTCATGAGAAAAACGAGCACCTCCAAGCCCAGATCTATGACCCGCAAAATCAAAACTGTGAGTATGAATATAGATTCAAGAGGATGAGTTTGGCTGCAGATTTGAGGTTTCAGGAGACTCGATCATCCTCCTATGATGGTGAGCCTATGCCTTGGAAGAAGGACGACAAGCCTACGCCATCAACAAAACCATCACCTTCTCCACCAACAACGAAGAATTGAGTATATGGTATGGGCACTCCCCTTGGCAACTGCCAAGCTTGGGGGAGTGCCCCGATATCGTATCACCATCGCTTTTATCTTTACCGTTTTTCTTAAGTTTGATCCTTTTGGTAATATCTTGATCTAGTAGAATAAAATTTCTTAGTATGATCTAGTTGTGAGTTTTGCTTTATAATCCTTCTATGTAATCGAGTCCGTGAGCTATATAATGAAGATTAATGTTGAGTCAAGGGCTTGATTATTTTGCCATGATCCTAAGTGAACAAAGGAAAAGAGAAAGAAATAAAAATAAACAACGAGATCATGTGAGTCTTATGGAGAGTAATGAGCTCACATAGAAAAAGGTATGATAAATAAAAGTTGTTGAGGGTTGACAAACATAGTTTTGGTCATCGTTGCAATTAATAGGAAGTAATAAAAAAAAGAGGTCTTCACATATAGATATACCATCTTGGACATCTTTTATGATTATGAGCACTCATTAAAATATGACATGCTAAAGAGTGGACGTTAGACAAGGAAGACAACATAATGGGTTATGTTTTCTTACATCTGAGATAAATTACATTGTCATGGATCATACAACATGGTTGAGCTTGCCTTTCCCCCTCATGCTAGCCAAATTCATCGCACCAAGTAGATACACTACTTGTTCTTCCAAATGCCCTTAAAACCAGTCTTGCCATGAGAGTCCACTATACCTACCTATGGATTGAGTAAGATCCTCTAAGTAAGTTGTCATCGGTGCAAGCAATAAAAATTGCTCTCTAAATATGTATGACTTATTAGTGTGGGAGAAAATAAACTTTATACGATCGTGTGATATGGAAGAAATAAAAGCGACAGACTGCATAATAAAGGTCCATGTCACAAGTGGCAATATAAAGTGACGTTCTTTCGCATTAAGATTTTGTGCATCCAACTATAAAAGCGCATGACAACCTCTGCTTCCCTCTGCAAAGGGCTTATCTTTTACTTTTATCCTTTGGCAAGCACAGTATGTTGGAAAGATCCTGGTATATATGGCTAATTGGATGTGAGTTTTCATGAACTATTATTGTTCACATTACCCTTGAGGTAAAATGTTGGGAGGCAAAACTATAAGCCCCTATCTTTCTCGGTGTTCGATCAAACTCCATACCCATAAGTATTGCGTGAGTGTCAGCAATTGTGAAAGACTATATGATAGTTGAGTATGTGGACTTGCTGAAAAGCTCTTATATATTGACTCTTTCCTATGTTATGATAAATTGCAATTGCTCCAATGACTGAGATTATAGTTTGTTAGTTTTCAATGAAGTTTACGATTCATACTTGAAATTGTGGTTGAATTATTACTCTAACATAAGAAATCATATGACAAGAATTATATAAGTTGATGTCCTAAGAATGATCATGATGCCCTCATGTCCGTATTTTATTTTTATCGACACCCATATCTCTAAACATGTGGACATATTTTTCGATTTCAGCTTTTCACTTGAGGACAAGAGAGGTCTAAGCTTGGGGGAATTGATATGTCCATTTTGCATCATGCTTTTATATCGATATTTATTTCATTATGGGCTGTTATTACACATTATGTCACAATACTTATCCCTATTCTCTCTTATTTTACAAGGTTTACATGAAGAGGGAGAATGCCGGCAGCTGGGATTCTGGGATGGAAAAGGAGCAAATATTAGAGACCTATTCTGCACATCTCCAAAAGTCCTGAAACTTCACGGAAGACGTTTTCAGAATATATAAAAAATACTCAGCGGAAGAGATTCACCACGGGGGCCACACCCTGCCCACGAGGGTGGGCGGCGCGCCCTACCCCCTGGGCGTGCCCCCCTACCTCATGGGCCCCCTGGTGGCCCTCCGGTGGCCATCTTCTGCTATATGAAGTCTTTCGATGGAAAAAAATAAGAAGCCATCTTCTCGGACGAAACTCCGCTGCCACAAGGCGGAACCTTGGAGGAACCAATCTAGGGCTCTGGCAGAGCTGTTATGCCGGGGAAACTCCCCTCCCGGATGGGGAAATCATCGCCATCGTCATCACCAACGCTCCTCTCATCGGGAGAGGGAAATCTCCATCAACATCTTCATCAGGACCATCTCCTCTCAAAACCCTAGTTCATCTCTTGTATCCAATTCTTGTCTCCAAGTCCGGGATTGGTGCTAGTAGGTTGCTAGTAGTGTTAATTACTCCTTGTAGTTGATGCTAGTTGGTTTATTTGGTGGAATATCATATGTTCAGATCCTATATGCATATTAATACCCCTCTGATTATTAACATGTTTATGCTTTGTGAGTAGTTACGTTTGTTCCCGAGGACATGGGAGAAGTCTTGCTATTAGTAGTCATGTGAATTTGGTATTCGTTCGATATTTTGATGAGATGTATGTTGTCTCTCCTCTAGTGGTGTTATGTGAACGTCGACTACATGACACCTCGCCATTATTTGGGCCTAGAGGAAGGCATTGGGAAGTAATAAGTAGATGATGGGTTGCTAGAGTGACAGAGGCTTAAACCCTAGTTTATGCGTTGCTTCTTAAGGGGCTGATTTGGATCCATATGTTTCATGCTATGGTTAGGTTTACCTTAATACTTTTGTTGTAGTTGCGGATTCTTGCAATAGAGGTTAATCATAAGTGGGATGCTTGTCCAAGTAAGGACAGTACCCAAGCACCGGTCCACCCACATACCAAATTATCAAAGTACCGAACGTGAATCATATGAGCGTGATGAAAACTAGCTTGATGATGTTCCCATGTGTCCTCGGGAGCACTTTTCTCTATATAAGAGTTTGTCCAGGCCTGTCCTTTGCTATAAAAATGATTGGGCCATGTTGCTGCACTTTATTTACTTTTGTTACTTGTTGCTCGTTACAAATTATCCTATCACAAAACTATCTATTACCACTTGTTTCAGTACTTGCAGAGAATACCTTGCTGTAAACCGCTTATCATTTCCTTCTGCTCCTTGTTGGGTTCGACACTCTTACTTACAGAAAGGACTACGATAGATCCCTATACTTGTGGGTCATCAGTGAAGATGTTGATGGAGATTGACCCCCTCCTGATGAAAGGATTGTTGGTGATGACGATGGTAATGATTTCCCCCTCCCAGAGGGAAGTTTCCCCGGCATAACAGCTCTGCCGGAGCCCTAGATTGGTTCCGCCAAGGTTCCGCATCGTGGCGGTGGAGTTCCGTCCCGTGAGCTTGCTTATGATTTTTTCCTCGATGAAATACCTCATATAGCAGAAGGGCATCGGAGGGCCACTAGGGGGCCCACGAGGCAGGGGCGCACCCAGGGGGTAGGGCGCGCCCCCACCCTCGTGGCCAGGGTGTGACCCCCTCTGGAACTTTCTCTGCTCAGTATTTTTTATTAATTCCAAAAAGGACTTCCGTGAAGTTTCAGGACTTTTGCTGCTATGTAGAATAGGTCTCTAATATTTGCTCCTTTTTTAGCCCTGAATCCCAGCTGCTGGCATTCTCCCTCTTCATATGAACCTTTTAAAATAAGAGAGAATAGGCATAAGTATTCTAACATATTGTGTAATAACAGCCCATAATGCAATAAATATCGATATAAAAGCATGATGCAAAATGGACGTATAAGGCGCGTCAGCGCATCCGCTGGGTGTAGTCCCCGAGATTCGGGCCGACTGCTGAGCAGTCGGGCCGGATCTCCCGGCAACTACTTATATTTTTGGTGTTGAATTTTTCTTTTGTCTTCGCAGAAGCCGCAGTAGATCTGCGGAAGCGCCTGGGCAAGGTTGGTCCGAGCTCCACACCAAGGAGCAGGAGCGCAGCTAGGTGGCCAAGGAGTGTGACTGCTTGACCAAGGAGCTGGCAGACCAGGCGGAGCGACACAAGATGGAGCTCCAGAAGTTGATGGAGAGCGAAGCTCACCTCCAGGCCGAGTTCGAGACTCATCGTTCAAACTAGGCCGAGAAGGAGAAGCTCCTGTCCGACGGCTACGGCGAGATCGAGGACATGATCGATGGTAAGTTATTTCTTCTTCTGAGTAGCCGCCGTCTGCTGCAGGATCCGACTTCTACCTTCTGATTTTTGACATTTCTTCTTGCGCAGAGTTCTTTCCCAGTCAGGCCGTCGCCGTCAGCCAGGCCATCGAGGCACGCCGTGACATGCGAAGGAGGGCTGGCGCGGAAATCACGCCCAACGCGCCCCGGACTCTCGGTGAGCAACTTCTTGCTGTCCAGGCGCACCCGCGGCCAGCTCATCAGATGCCTCGCCGCCTGCAGCGTGTCGGGTCTCAGGTGCTGACCGCCCTTTGGCCGGATGCCCAGATTCCGCGCACCCCTAGTCGGACTGCCGACTGGCTGGAGATAGCAGTCAGCCACTTCAAGGCTTGGAAGGGCGCCGCAGCTTGGGTTGGCGCTAGGACGGCCTTGGAGTTCGTCAAGGCGTTGTATCCAGGCCTGGACCTGGCCCAGCTGGCCACCTTCCGGCCGGAGGCCGCCCCGGAGCTGGCGGTGGCAAGCAGGGCGCTTACTTAAGACGCCACGACGATCACCGAGTATGCCAAAACCATCGTCTTCATCCCCGAACTGGACGAGGAAGGCACTGTGGTGCCACCCAACTGGTTCGGGATGAACCCGGAGGATGGGGAGGACTCGGCGGAGGAAATCGCTTCCAACGACGAAGGTGAAGAAGAAAAGGACAAGAACGGCGAAGACGATGCACCAGGCAACGGAGAGGACGTCCGGCCTCAGCCCGACCAAGTCTCAACCAACGAGCCGCGTGTCAGCGCACCGACTACTGCTGGTGCCGACCAGGCCGAGACCCACCAGTCGGCTGCTCGACCACACGGCGCCCCTGCCTCCGCCGACCTGTCAGATCCGCCTGCTGCTCCTCTGGCCTAGACGACCAATTTATCTTTCTTTCCCGTTCTTGTAATCTATCGAACAAGTTAAATTCAGGCAATTCCACCCGCTGGGGGTGTATTTTCAAACTCTGTTGAATTCTGGCGATGAGCCTTGCTATGTAAATTAATTTACTCGCACAAGTCTGTGCTCTACCGGGTTCCACTTTTGCCTTGCTTTTCTGTTCTATTTTGGCTTTTTCCCTTGCTGTCTTCCTTTGGCTTCCGCCCTGCCAGCCAGACAGTTGCTCTACGGTCTGTGGCTGGGTCAGGGACTTAGCAGTTTTTGGATAGACAAGTACTTTGGCCGCTTAGAACGTAGAAATTCAAGTGAGAAGCCGTCTGCTCAACAGCCGGACGGTGAGGCAAGGAGCCGGCCTGGCCTATGCTGATGTTTTTTCCTTAGTCATTTTTCGTGTGGACTGTTTCCTGCCTTTAGCTCTTGCTAGCCGGACAGTCGCTCTGTGAGCTGCGGCTTAAGGAAAGAGAGGCCTTAGATGTCGGTACACTACTTGTCCAACTGCAGGTACTATCAACATAGAACCAGGCGGTAAGCCCCCGGGCCGACTGGTCGGACCCGGTTCCAAGCGGCGGAAAGGAATAATATATTCATAGGCATAATCTTATCATATAGATAAAAAGGGTAGCCCCCGAGTGCTCCTCGAGGGACCCAATGTCTTTGCTCTTAATACAAAAGGTAGCATGGTACATATTGCACTAACTATAAAATCTTTGAAGGAGATTTGCGTTCTATGGGCGCTCCTTCTCCTTGCTAAATCGTCCCTCTTGCGCGCCCTAGGCTTCTGCGCGTCGATGAGGTAGTAGGAGTCATTGCCCAAGGCTTTGCTGATGACAAAAGGGCCCTCCCATGGGGCAGAGAGCTTGTGCTGGCCGGCTGTTCACTGGATCAGTCGAAGCACAAGGTCCCCTTCTTGGAAAGATCGAGGCCTGACCTTCTGGCCGTGGTAGCAGCGCGGGCCCTGCTGGTAGATGGTGGACCGACTGAGTGCTAGAAGCCGGCCCTCTTCTAGCAAGTCGACACCGTCTTCTCGTGCTTCCTTCGCCTCCACCTCCGTGTACATGGTGATGCGAGGTGAGTCGAACTCGATGTCAGTTGGGATGACGGCCTCGGCCCTATACACGAGTGTCGGTGTACTAGAATAGGGGTACCCTAGTACCCCGAACTTGTGCACGGGCAGTTGTAGCACCCCGCGGCAAGGCTTGCCGGGCGAACGCCAAGATCCTCCGTGGTTCCCTTGGAGCCATTCAAGAACAAAGTATTTAAACCTCAGGAGACAAGGCCCCGGCAAGAGGAGCTTGCCGGGAAGGCCAACCAAGGCACTCCAAGGAACTTGCCGCGACGCGCCACGCGCTCCGGCAAGGCAACAAGGCCCCGGCAAGAGGAGCTTGCCGGGAAGGCCAACCAAGGCACTCCAAGGAACTTGCCGCGACGCGCCACGTGCTCCGGCAAGGCAACAAGGCCCCGGCAAGAGGAGCTTGCTGGGAAGACCAACCAAGGTACCTCGAGGCCCGGTGAGCGACAAGCTTCCGGACTCGACAAGATAACAGCAGTGGCAAGGCGCTTGCCGCGGCAGGCGGCCACTCTGTGCCCACGCTCCAGCGCATCCACCAACGTGTCGCTCTGGGGGCCTCTCCAGGCGCGCGTGGCGGGAGGCTGTGCAGCCAGCGGTGCGTAGTGGCATGCGAAGCTGACAAGATCGCCATCGTGGCGAACGGTGGCGCCCCTAACGGTCCTTTTCTACACTGTTTGGGCGACTCAGACGGGCATTTAATGCCCTTGTCCCCTGCCGTCAGGGTTAGGTAGGGTGCACTGTACAAGTAACTATACCAACCACCTCACTTTTTACATTTGTACCCTTCTCTGCGTTGCCACCTGTCGGTGACCCCTTTAGCGTATAAAAGGAGGCCCATGCGCAACGTAGAGGGGGTTCGACTGGTTCGGAACCAAGAAAAACACTACGCTCTCTCTCTGGAGCAAGAACACAAGATAATCAAACAAGCAGCAGTAGGAGTGTTATCTCTTCGGAGAGCTCCGAAGCTGGGTAAACTGCTCGTGTGCTTCGCCTCGATCTGCTCTTCGTGTGATCTCTGCCCCCCGCCGAACCGAAAGGGGCTCGGTCCGCCGGCCCCATAGATGTTCGTGGATCAGTTTCCCCAACAACGAGGAAAAAGGAGTGAAGCCGGTTGCTTTGTTCGGCGTGGTCTGGAGACTCCAGAGGACAGCTGGCAGCTTGTCGATTCGGCAGCCGGCCGAGCGCTCCAGTGGCTCGACCACTCGGGGCTTGATGCCGGACACGATGAGGTTGTTTGCTTGCTCTTCCTGGCCTTTTGACTGCGGATGGGCAACGGACGCTAAGTCCAGTCGGATGCCCTGCATCACGCAGAAACGGGCCAAGGCACCTTTGGCAAAATTTGTGCCATTGTCGGTGATGATGCTGTGTGGTACACCGTACCGGACGATGATGTCTGTGATGAAAGTCACAGCAGTCGGACCATTCAGCTTCTTGATTGGCTTCGCTTCAATTCACTTGGTGAATTTGTCCACGACGACAAGCAGATGGGTCATGCCGCCGCGTGCTATCTTGAATGGGCCCACCATGTCCAGCCCCCAGACAGCGAAAGGTCAAGTGAGGGGGATGGTCTTGAGTGTAGAAGCTGGTAGGTGTTGCTTGGAGCTGAAATGTTGGCATCCGTTGCACTTCTTGACCAAGTCCTTGGCGTCGTCCAGAGCAGTTGGCCAAAAAAACCATGGCGGAAAGCTTTGGCGACAAGGGATCTGGAGGCCGCGTGGTGGCCGCACTCACCTTGATGAATATCTTTGAGGATTGCTCTTCGCTTCTCTGGCTCTACGCGGTATTGGAACACGCCAGTCACCTTGCGCCTGACAAGCTCTCTGTTCACTATTGTGTATGCTGCTACCCGGCATTGCACCTGCTGGGCCAAAATCTCGTCGGTTGGTAGCTCTCCGCTCACCAGGAAGTTGAGGATGGGCTGTGCCCATGATGGTGCTTCAACCACTGTCATCACGGCCACTGGTATTAGGGCGGTTGGGTTGGGAGGCGGCAGGTTGGAGCCGACCGCCGCTTGCTGTATTGTTGAAGTCCCCGGGCCGCCTGCTATAGCCCCCGGGCCGAGTGTGAAAGTGCTAGTTATCGACTAGAGGTGGGTTGAATAGGCGATTTTTATGGAAGTCTTCCAAACATGGAAGTTTCGAAGACAAACAATAGAAATGAACCTATTAACATGCAGCAAAAGGTAGACTACACTAGGCAAGCCATAGTCAAGTATTCAATGAAGTGAAAGCACGAAGACTATTAGCAGCTAGGCAGTATGGATCAGGATGGAAGATAGTATGAAGCCAATCAGAACAAGTAGTCACACAGTGAAGTCAAACAGATAATGCAAGCAGGCAATGACTTCATGAAGACAAACTGTAAGTAAAGAGAAGGAAGAGATAGAACCAGTTGCTTGGTGAAGACAAAGGATTTGTTGGACCAGTTCCAGTTGCTGTGACAACTGTACGTCTGTTTAGGGAGGCTAAGATTCAACTCAGAAGACCGCGTCTTCACCTTGTTCCCCTTGAGCTAAGGACACTTAGTCCCCGCCCAATCACTCTGGTAAGTCTTCAAGGTAGACTTCCAAACCTTCACAGATGCCGTTCATCGGCAATCCACAATGACTCTTGGATGCTCAGAACGCGACGCCTAACCGGCTGGAGGATTCACAATCCTCAAGTGTAACAAGTCTTGAGATCACGCGGACAGAAAGACTTTAGTGATGCCAAACACACTTTGGGTCTGGGTGTTTTGGGCTTTATCCTCACAAGGATCTCTCTCTCAAATGCTTCAGAGGTGGGTTGCTCGCAAACGACAAAAGTCGTGCACTAACTCTGAGCAGCCACCAATTTATGGTGTAGGGGTGGGCTATTTATAGCCACTAGGCAACCCGACCTGATTTGTCCGAAATGACCCTGGGTCACTAAGGAACTGACACATGTTCCAACGGTCAGATTTCAAACACACACGACAGCTTGACTAGGGCTACAAGTAAAGCCGACTCATCCAGCTCTGGATAAGATTTGCTCTCATTATCTTCGCTTGAAGACATAGGATTTGGTTGAGCATCACTTTAGTCACTCTGACTTTGTTCACTTGGACCCCACTTAACAGTACGGTGGTTCCTATGACTCAACAAAGAAGAAAATGAAACTACGAAACAACTATGTCTTCATGCTCCAAAGACTTCATGCGATGTCTTATCATGTCATAGTCTTCAATGTGAATATCTTCACATACCACCATTATCTTCAATGTCTTCACACATTTTTAGGGGTCATCTCCGGTAGGTAAACCGAATCAATGAGGGACTACTACCTGTGTTATCCTGCAATTCTCACAAACACATTAGTCCCTCAACCAGGTTTGTTGTCAATACTCCAAAACCAACTAGGGGTGGAACTAGATGCACTTACAATCTCCCCCTTTTTGGTGATTGATGACAAACTGGTTGAAGTTTTCAATGGGGATAAAAGTGTGTGAGATTGTAAAGGATAAGATATTGTCTTCATAAATAGCAAAAGGCTCCCCCTGAAGATGTGCATATATGTATTTTGCTTTTGGAATGCAAGTGCACATGGCAGGTTGTACTTGTGGAGATCCTCTTCAACTTATGAAGGCAATTCATCATGCATGATAAGATATAACAAAGATAATGACAATCATAATGAAAAATGGACGTCTGCAATATGACTTCGTGCGGGATTTATCGTTGCACATGCGGAATTTATCGTCGCATCACATAGATGATAGAAAAAGTAGCAGACGACCAGGAAGTTTAAGTGTTACAACTCAAATAACCCAAATGTATCAAAAGCGAGAGTTGTAAACACTTGGCAAAAAGTATAGCAACCACCCATAGGGACCCGCTTGAAGACTATCAACTCATATGCTTCTCCCCCTTTTGTCAGTAAGGACCAAAAAGGATTGAAAACATAGAGCTTCTAGTCGTTCCCATGAGGAGTAGGTGGTGAAGTAGCAGGGTCGTCGTTGAGGTTTGGTGGTGCAGAAGAATTTGGTGCAGTCACTACAAAAAAAGACACATCCATGACATGTTGGGCTGAACGATTTTTTTTGTCATACATATGACACTTCTATGATGATAATTGTGACAAAACCCGGTATCATCATAGATGTGGTGGGCTCCTACTTCTATGACAAAAAATCATGACAGAAAATGGGCTTTTCGTTCTGGGCGGGCCGGAGACGCAGCTGCATGATATTCTTTGGGCCATCCATGACGGGAAAAACCATGGTAGAAGCGAGGGTGAGGAAAATTTCGGGGAGTTCGCGGTTACGGTGGGAGGTCGGAGGCCGAGCGATGCGCGCTTCTCTCATACACGTACGCGCGTGTGTGCGAGGCGTTGGCTCTAACTGAACCCGAGCGAGGCATTGGGCTCTAACTAAACCCGAGCGATTGCACTGCAAGCTACGCGTTACTAAACCCGAGTGATCGATCGATGGCTGTTAACTGAACCCGATCGAGCGATTCCTTCGCTACTGCTGCTAACTGAAGCAGATCGATG
>NC_041392.1:269478030-269490629 GCF_002162155.2 Triticum dicoccoides | reverse complement strand
CCGGTGGGGGTGGATGAACAGGACCCCGTGGTGTTGCCTCTGGATGAACAGGACCCCGATCGATCGAGCCGGTTGGGGCTGGATGAACAGGACCCCGTGGAGGGCAGGATGAACAGTAGAAGGTGGAGGGCAGGATGAACAGTAGCCCGTGGAGGGGTGATTGAACAGGAGCCCGCGGAGAGGGCTGGTTGAACAGTAGCCGGTGGAGTAGGCGCGGTGGAGACTGGATGAACAGGAGCCCGTGGATGAACAGTCGCAGGTGGAGGCTGGAGGAGGTCGACGGTGGATGAACAGTAGCTCGTGGAGGCTGGAGGGGTCGACGGTGGAGATGAACAGTATCCCGTGGAGTCCCCTTTTGAGGTACGCCACACCCCTCCCGATGTACAGGACCCCCGTTTCGACCGTAGCGCTCCAACACAAGTCTGTTTCGGCCGTTTTGCGGTACACCAAACCCCTTCCTATCAATAGGACTCCCGTTTCGACCGTAGGAGGTCCGTTTCCTCCGTTTTGCGGTACACTAGGCCTCGTTTCCATCGCCTGTTCCGTCCAAGCCCTCCCGATGAACATGACGCATTCCGTTGCCTCCCCATGAACACGACGCATTCCGTTGCCTCCCCATGAACATGACGCATTCCGTTGCCTCCCCATGAACACGACGACGACGTTGTTTCTCCGTTCCGACCCAGCCATGTACACGATCCCTGGCCGTACGTATGCGCGAGTAGGCGTTCGAGACCCCGCCCATATGTACACATACGTGGCCGTATTTTCTTTCTTGCACCCTGGCTGCTGTACGTACGTGTAAATGCTATGTGCGCGCCTCTACTACGACACGTGCACGCCTCTACATCGACCAGTATGTATGTACACGTTCACGACCAGAATGACAACGCTACGTACGCTTCGACCAGGTGGGTCCCGACTGTCATGCACTTCCTTGCGTGCGAAGATGTAGCTGGTGGGTCCCAGCAGTCAGGGGCAAACGTTTTTTCCGCGAAATATGGTGGCCCGTCTGGTGGGTCCCCGCTGTCTGGTGGAGGAATAATTATTTTGTGCGTAATAAGGAGGCACTTCCTTGCTGCAGCCGCGCACCCAGCTGTCAGCGTCTCCACGCACAATACTCTTCCGATGGAAGTCGGTCGTTGACCACATTGACCGCGCCGCGCCGAGAGCACCACGGCGGTGGACGACGGTGAGGCTTAGGAAGGGGACGACGCGTTGCCGGGGAAGACGCGGTAGTGGAAGCCCGCGCGGAGAGGAGTATGAGGATTCACTGGTTCAGCTGCGGTGTGAGGCTGCCATCGCCGCAGGGCCTGGACAGAGGTGGGAATAATAGGGGGCGGTGAGGCCTCCGCGGCAGCACAGCCGGCCACGGGAGGTAGGAGCATGCGACACGACCGGCGCTGCTTTGGGCAGCTGGAGCAAGAAGACCAGAGGTTGAAGAAGCACTATGGCCGTTGGATGGACATCGTACGGTCACTGGAGCTAGAATCATTCATATTGACTAAGTTGACAAAGCCCTTCGTCCCCGTCAACTTAGTAGGCCCACAAGTCAGCCTCCCACGAAGGTGGGTCCCAGCTAGCCGGGGGATTATTCATTTTTTTGTGCGTAATAAGGAGGCACTTTCGGTGGGTCCGAGTTGACAGCGGGGGAAACGTTTTTTTGCGAAATACGGTGGCCCGTCCGGTGGGTCCCAGCAGTCAGGGGGAAACAATTTTTTTCGCAAAATTCTGGTGGCCCGTCCGATGGGTCCCCGCTATCAGGTGGAGGAATAATTATTTTCCGCGTAATAAGGATGCACTTCCTTGCGGCTACTGTGGACCCAGCTGTCAGCCTCTCCACGTACAGTACTCTTCCGATGGAAGTCGGTCGTTGACCACATTGACAATGCCGCGCCGAGAGCACCATGGCGGTGGACGGCGGCGAGGCATAGGAAGGGGATGACGCGGAGCCGGGGAAGACGCAGCAGTGGATGCCCGCGCGGAGAGGAGTACGAGCGTTCACCAGTTCGGCTGCGGTGTGAGGCTGCCGTCACTGCAGAATAACAGGGGGCGTGGGTGAGTAGAGGGATGCCCTGGCCAGCGGTGGGAGTAGTAGGGGGCTCTAAGGCCTGCGCAACAGCACAGCCGGCCACGGGAGGCGGGAGTAGGCAGTCCCGCCGGCGCTGCTTTCGCGACTGGAGCAAGAAGATCAGAGATTGAAGAAACACGACGGCCTTTTGATTGACATCCAACGGTTACGTCTGCTAGAATCGTTTGTTGACGTATGTAATAACTAAAAAAAATCTTGCATACGCGTCAACTAAACAGGCCCACAAGTCAGACCACTCCCTCTTTTTTAATAATTTATATATAGCTCATGGCAACTTCTTATGCAATTTATTGCAGTCGTTTTTTTGGTTGGCCAGGGCCAATTTCGCATATTTATGTGAGTTCCAAACTATTTTTAATACCGAAATGTCCAGCCAGATTTAAAGTACTTTGAAGATATATTTAAATTAGGTTAATGCCCAGTGAAATAGGAATCTGAAAATGTAATAAAATTCAGAAATTATAAAGTAATTGCCAGTTTGTCATCTGTTTTTATATTTACAACCCATTTCATATTACTTTCAAGATTTGCAGGCGTCTTGAAAGAGTTGCAGCCCATCAGGGCGCAGAAAAATAAGTAGGCCTGGATTGGGTATTCTTCAGAAAAGTTAAACTGGGCTCATTTTCACAAAGAAAAAATAGCTGGGATGGTCACATGGTGAACATAAAATATAAGCCTGGGCTAGATGGGCCACAACCCAGTTCAAACCCTGCTCCGTCTCAACAATACCAAACAAAAAATACTTCTCGAGTAGCTGCGTCCCAGGTGTCAGCCGATCTTGTGCTGTTCTCTTGTCTATTGACTATATACGCTCACAATGTCGTGGGTCCCAGATGTCAGGAAAACACTAGGAGGAAGCATTTTATTTTTCCATACACTGACATGGTGGGCACCTACTGTCATCCTCTCCACATACTTCTGCCGATTCCTGTTGTTTGTTGACCATGTTGACAACGTGAGAGGGCAGCGCTGCGGCGAGCGCACCAAAGCGCGCGGAGGACGTCGGCGTTGATGATTTAGGATACGGTGGGGCGGTGATGCGTGCGCTAAGGCGCAGCCAGCCATGGGAGGCGGAAGCAGGCGGCCCCACCGGCGCTGGTTTGGTTTTGGCGGCTGGAGGAAGACAGGACTGAAGAAACATGACAGACTGTAAAAGCAGCAGGAGTACTTAACAACCTTAACTGAAACCAGCAGGGGCACTTAACAACCAAAGCTGAAAGCAGTATGAGTACTTATACAGGTTCAACCGTACAAAGCACGCCTCGAACAATGCTACTTTGCCTACAGTTAACCAAGGGTGAGGCCGCCAAGCCCCAGGACAAGGCCCAGGCGCCACCCCGCGCATCCACAACCTTTTGAAAGCGGCTTCATCTCGCAACGTGGTCAATAAATAGGATATTCGCTTTAGAGCCATGGATAAGCATGAACATAATCTTCGGTCCTATTCTCCAAGATGGACGGGCCTTCATTATTTGAGACCACCCATGAATAAGTATCTTTTCACCTCTAAGGAGAATTTAATAGGTCGACATAAACATCATGTTGTGACCAAGCGCAAGTCTGACCCGACCATGGCCAGGCATCTATATAGGAATAATAGAACTCGGCAGTTCCTGTTTCAAGAAGATCATAGCTGTAAAACTGTGTATAAGCAATAGTTTATGAACAACATATATAATAGAAAACAACTCGTACCATAAGTTTCTCGACACAGTTGGACCTGTTCAACGAGTGCAGCAGTGGCACACATATCCCACGTGGCCTTCCACCATTGAAACGCCCAACAAGGACCTCAAGACGATCAATAAAGTGTACAAACTTGTGGATGTCGATCAAGTCAACTTCAGTGCCATTAGTAATAGCCGAGTTATTACAGAGTAACAAACGAGCAGACTGCTTAACTCTGAAAAAACCTACACGTGCCACCAATTATAAGAAAATATTAGCTAGAAGTAGCATCTTCATGAGAGATTCGTTGCTACTTCTAAAGTTAAATTGTGATTAGTTAGACAGAATAGGTGGATTAAGAAGTAATCGAGGCAACAAGCAAGAACCAGATACAAAACTAACATGGATGAACAATTGGAACGACGTCGGGTTGGAAGATCGCAGTGAAGATGAGACCATGTTATGCTATTTCCATCAACATTTGTGCGCCAAATTTCAGTCCGTAACACTTGAGAAAGTTTATCCAAGTTCGGCCATAAAAAAAGAAGCGATCTTCTTGGTTCATGAACCCAATTCAGAACTTATATCCATGGCTTGTCTTCACTGTGACCATTAAACTAGTGTATTCAGTTATGGTAAGGCCGAGCATCTTGAGTACATGTGTTCTGGCAGAGCAAATAATACACTGCAGGAAAAATGATATGAGAACATAGCATGTTCAAAAAAACCCCACCCTCCCGGATAGAAAAGAGGATTCTAGGAACATACTATGCGCATTTCAAAATGCTGTGTTAGGATGAGAAGGAACAAGTGTGGCGTCTCGCCGAGGGCACAGAAACCTGTAGGGTACTCGCACTTTCGGCACTGCAAATGAAACACACTAGTTTCAGTAGGAAGAAAAATGCATCAACGGCGGCGGCTGCCATCCTAGGGTTACCTGCGACTAAGGGACTTGGGTTTATCGGGTATGGATGAAGAATTCGTACCTGGTTCTCCATGAGAAAACCCTATGCAATCGCTGAGAGGGGGTTTTCTCTGAACAAGCAGACGTGGGAGAAGGGGATTCAGGCCCAGTGAAATATTGCCGCTTCGTCCGTCCAGCTTACTGCTAATGCTGGAAAGGGGGGGTTGTGATTTGATGGCTCATTGGGCATTACTGCGGTGCTACGACCGGGGTGTGTCTACCGTGAAGTTGTGCACTCTAATTGGTGCATATGGCACGTGGACCCTGTTGCCGGTTGCCCCACATATCAGCGAAAGGAAGTAGAAAGACAAGAGTAACTAGTTACACATAAATATATTTTTTAACAGAGAGATACTCCCTCTGTAAAGAGATATACAAATCTTTTATATCACAGGCTCACCTTGCCGAGAAATATACTCCCTCTGCAATGCACGGGCATTATGGGGGTTCAGCTTTTTTTATGGGGGTTCAGCTGAGAATATAATACTCAGATAGGCTCACGGTTCTGGACTTTGGGCCGTAGGCCGGCCCTGCATGTTTGGGGGACCATGTGTTCTACCTCAGTGCTTTTCATATTGCAAGCGATCGGTACGGCGCTGGTTCTAGATGTTGTTCAAGGTGAATACACAAAATTGAATAAAGCACGGCAGCTGTTGGAATGAAATCGAACGACAGTTCCTAACCAGCAATCAGAGTTGCAATTCTATCAACGATATACCATGTGATAAATAATACTGTCGTACTACTTATACACATAGGACACTTGTTTCACCATGCCAGATTAGTACATCAAAATCTCTCGGAGGATAGATCTGTTCGGCAGTTGCGTGCTGCTACTGAAGAATTTCAAAGTTGATTTGGACCAGCTCTCCTTGCCGAGAAAGTTCGATTTTGACATCATCCTCTACCGCAAGATATGATTTAGATTTGAACCTTGACCATCCTTTAGCATCAATCATCATGCGACCATCCTTTGTACTTACGGTATATTGAGCAGGTTCATTCACACCAAGGCTGCGCATGGTAAGAGAAACTTGGCCGCGATCGCCCGGATTGTTGAAAAACTCCCTCGTTGCTCTAGAAATTCTCTGTTTGCAAACAAGAAGACATACCCAAACAGTTAGATCAACACAGTGAATCATGTGAAACAACATGGAAAGAAAAAAGAACGAAGCACTTGGGCGGCCGATGCTTACCAAGAAGGTGGACATGTCGGTTTTTGTAAGGACTTTGGTATATGAAGTGCGAACTGCAGCCCAGTCTGTTGCCGGTGCAACTGCACGGGCCGGAGCAGATGCAAGTGCAAGTGTTGGTGCAGGTGCCGAAGCCGCCGCTGCTGCCGGAGATGGTGCTCCTTGTAGAACTAGTGCCGGTGTCGGAGCAGGTGCCGGTGTCGATGCCCGATCCTCCGATAGATCAGACTGATCCGCTGACGCGGTCGGTGCCCAATCCTCAGCTGGATCAAACTAAGCTGCTGTCGCTGTCAGTGCTAGAGCAACTGCCGGTGCTCGATCTGTGTGAGACAGCGGCAATCGTGTCTGGTCTGCTATGATCAGCTTTCTAACTTGACTAGGATCCGTGACCGTGATCCAGTCTTTTTCTTCATTTCTTTTAAATGCGAGAAGGACTAATTGTGGCGTTTTTCTTAAACCAAACTACAGTTCATCATAGGGATTCAGCTTGTACTCAGAGAACAGACTGATCCAATTTTTTCCAGTAATATAAGTGATGGACGGTGCCTTCATTACTGACACAACATAAGAAGTGAAACCTGCAAAAATAGCCATCGTAGAGCAAACCAAACGGTTTATTCTATGATGAATGTCACATGGCAAAACCTGCATAGTAAAATTGCAGGAAAAGAAAGAAAAGATGACATTAAACTAAAAAAATTTAGACAGTAAATCAATAAGATTTACTTGATGTGACACGAGTGAATCCTTACCAGGAAATCACTATGTTGAAGTACTAAACAGAAGATTGACCATCCAACTACGCGTGGCATGTAGGGGCCCCGCCTACTCCCACAAGTAGGACAGTCCAAAGGCCGTGAATAATCGTATGGACCGAACATCCATGGGGCTGGAAATCCTGGTGGGTGCGATAAACCTTGCAATGCATACAGATATTGGAGTGTAACCATAATTGATAGACTGTCCTCACAAAAAAATATGATATGGATACTTCAAAATATACAGACTGAATTGAGTGGACAGACATTAACATAGACCGTTCTCAGGACTGACCACACACCAGAAGCGGCAGTACTAATAAACAATACAGGGTTCACAAACACAAATCAAGTACTGAACAATAGTACTTACTACAGACAAGCAAAGTTGCACTAACTAAACTCTGCAGACTATTTTTTGCCACCGACCTACGGGATGAACCCCGCATAACTGACTAGGCCATGGACTTCGTGTGAGATGTCTACATGCACCATCACCATCTTGTCAACCTTGGAGAACCTAACATAGTGATCTTTCCACTCATAAACATGATGATGAAGACAGGCCGCATCAGATTTGTTGGGAAGCTTTACAAGAACCACACCCTTCGTAATCGAAGGCACAACCAGGAAATTGTTGTGGTCAAGTATAGCCTCGAGAACACGCCTGACAACAATGCTACAGGAAAACACTAGTTCAGGACACGTGGCGACAAGGACACAGTAGCTGGATAGTTCAGCAGTAGAACTCATCATCAGGTCTTCCAGTTTACACGGCATGACTTTGAGAACTTCATCTCCACCGCGGACCTGGTTCTAATTCAAACAGAAACCATATTTTATTACTACCTCCGTTTAGAAATATAAGATGATTTTCGATATTATACTCCATATATGACTACATATACGCACAGAAATGAGTGATAAAGACACTAGAACATGTCTTCAAAGGCATGAGAGCAGAGGGATTACATGCAATATCCATAACACAAGTTGCTGAGGCAAATATACCCTCTTAAAAGGTAGCATTGATGTTCATAAAGTACTCCCTCTGTCCCAAAATTCTTGTCTTAGATTTGTCTAGATACGGATGTATCTAGTCACATTTTAGTATTAGATACATCTGTATCTAGACAAATCTAAGACAAGAAATTTGGGGCAGAGGGAGTAGTTAAAAGTAATCTATAAGAAATCAGTGTCAACCTCTCGCATGTTTTGGTCAAAAGAGGAATTTAGAACCGTCATTTGGCACATAAAAATCACATGCAAGATCACCCAGAAAGTTGTACTACTAGTACTAGTACTGCGTGTTAGATGAAAAAACACGATCAAGATCGAGAAAAAGATCGTCAAGAAGAAATATTACCTGGACTTGCTTAATGAGTGATCCCGAAGAGGGGGGCTTGGACAGGGAGATGGCTTTGAGCTTGTCTGCGGTAGTCTCGGCGGGGTGCTTGCGCTTCTTCGTACCATGAGCCTCGACGGTTTTGGCCGTAGCCATGGACATCACTTCGGCCGGTGCTCCAGCGTCCATCAAGAAACTGTCAAATAGAAATAAAAGAAAAGAAACCATAATCACAAACCCAAAAGCAGAAAAGAGAGGGAGTTATAGGATCAGTCTCGGGGTTGCAAGACCGGGCCTTGGCCATAATCAACACCATTGATGCGCTCACCTTTCCTTCTTTGAGAGAGAAGAACAATGGCAGAAGCAGGTCGGGGTTTTCTTGAAGAAATGAGGAACAAGATGAGGCAGAAGCGAGGGTTGGGTAGAGAGGAAGCTGAGAGAGAAGAGTGAAATGATGGTTGCTTCGTCCGTCCAACTTACTGCTGGAAAGGAGGGGGTTTTGTGATTTGACGGCTCATTGGGCATTACTGCGGCGCTTCGATCGGGGTAGTCTACGCTCACTCTACTACGGACTAATTTAGTGCATGGCTGGTGGACCCCGATGCTGGCTGTCCCACACGTCGGCGAAAGTGAGTAATTTAGTGTATGGCTGGAGGAGGATCTGCACGGTAGAGCGTGTCCACTATTTTTCAGAAGAAAAGAAATAATTACAACAAGCATTTCCACTCTTACGATGGAGGAGTGCGAAACACGGCAGCCACTTGAACATACACAGTGCTCCTCCTACTAGGCATGTGCAGTGGTTCATACATCAGTACTACACAATCTTGTTGCTAGTGTAGTAAGATATGACGATAACAAATGATGTTGTGCACATGTAAACTACTCCTATATGTAACATAGTACCGCTTTTTCAACTGTCCGGTCGAGAATGAACGGTGAGATCAATGTTAACAGAACTAGGTCCACAGCGCACGGAGAGTACGGTGCTACAGTACTCCATGAAACATGAACCATATGAATCACGAATAGTGTTAGGCAGGTTGTATGAAGGGTGCACGGGATGGGAGCAAAAGTTCCCTTCTCGACCCACTTTTGGGTGTTTGGCAGAGTGCATGAAGGGTGCATGAGTCCACACTAGTAGGTTGACAAAAATACACGAAGAGGAAACAACTATATTGAGATGAGAATGCAACCAAACACACCCATACGCTTTGTGCTACAGTGACTAATCTGCACCGTCTGAGTTTGATCCAACGGTCATGTCGCGCCGAGACATGGACATGCCCATGCAGAGGGTGCCTAAACACCACCGAAGTCCCTCTGCTTCTCGAGGCGCACGACGTTGGTGATGCCGGGTGCAACCGCCCGCAGAGCCCGCTCCCAGTCGACGGAGCCAGCTCGTCAAAGACGGCATCCAATGGCACGAATGGATTCCGGTGATGGAGCCCTGAAAGGATTCGCCTGGCAACGGCGACGGCAGCCTGCAACCCCTCCTTGTCCAGCTCAGCCCCCACCATCACGCGGAGACGGCTCTGCTCCTCAGAGTATAGGTGAAGAAGGAGACCAGGTCAAGAAGCCGCAGCTCGTTGAAGTCGACCGGGTGGTCAAACGGGTTTATCCCGACGGCCGGCATCGTCGCGCTGGCACGACAGTAGGCATCGCACAGCCACAACACGTGCATGGCAACTTGGTTCACCAAGTGGTTGAGGCGATCCTGGACCTTGTCACGATCGGCCCGCTCGCGCTCCAACCGGCTCCCCTGACGGCCTATCGTATCTCCCGCTTTCTGTAGCAACGCCGCCGACGCCTCGAGCTTCTTTGTGGTGGACGCCTGCCGCTTTTGAAGCTCCGTGAACTCCCACACATAACGGAGGAGCATGGCACTCCTCTTCTCCTTGAGTTCATGGAGCTCCACGTCCTTGGCCCTGAGCTCCGCATCCTTGGCATGGAGCTCCTGTGTCAGGAGCCTCACCTCGGACTCCGTGATCTACTGCGCCGCCATGGCACCAGGTAGAAGCAATGGGGAGAGGAAGCAAAGGGGGCGAAATGGCTGAAAGGCAATGCAATCTACGGGAAGGCGGAGGGAGAGGGGAATCTTTTGGTTTTCACCATGGTAAAACACCAGTCGACGACTTCTCACATCAGGGAGCAGTGGGTACAGGCGGAGTCATCGTGACTAATTGCTGCCGCGCCTGCTCCCGTCAATCAAAAAATTAAAAATCCTGCCGCGCCTGCTCCCGTCAATCAAAAAATTAAAAATCCTGCCACAACCAAACAGCAGAGCAACGCCGCGGTGGATATTTAATTTACCTGCCGGCAAGTAGATAAAAAAAGGGGTGAAAAAACAAATGTGGCGGCGGCCTAACTAATCGGTCGAACTAGCCCAACTAGCTAGCCACCGTGCTTCACTGATGTACTCCGCGGGAAAGGTGGTCTTTCATGATTTGATGACTCATTTACTTGCTTCGGCGCTACGACCGAGGAGGACCCAGAAAACGCGCGGTAGGGCGTCCCACGTTAGGAAGAATATATGCGTGCACCACCCGGGAGGACCCCGAAACCGCGCGGTAGGGTGTGCCACGTCTCGGCACGGACGAAAAATGTGCGTGTAAAAATATACTGTATCAGAATTAGTACCTATGGTTCAACCTCGGGACCCAGCCAGTCGGTTGAAAACACCCCACTACCCACACAGCTTCATCATGCAAACGTGGCATGGAGGATAGATGTGGTTAGCTCTATCTCCACCAGCCGCAACGTCTCTTGTTCTTGGCGATTCTTCTATTTTCCAAGTTTTTTAGTAGTAATAACACCACGGCAAGCTAGCGTCGCTCTTCGTGTGTGCCCGTGCAAAGGTTAGACGATGGAGAGAAGAGAGATTGAGATCGCAGACCTGCGACCCACCAGTAAGTGAGATAACGGTCATGCATGTGTTGACGAGGCACTCCCTCTACTCTACTCAACACAAGTACTGCATAAAATCAAGTTATGGGACAAAGCCAACAACCGTTCGTTTTTTCAGGCTATCGACTTACGCTTGGTAGTCCAGGTTGCCAGTTCGAATCTCGTCTTTCAGATTTGTTAGTTTTAGGTCCAAATTTGATTAATGACAAGTGGGACCCCCGTGTGTTGTTCCGATATTTCAGTGTAGGATTGTTTTTTTGAACAAACACTTTGCATGGTTAGACAAGTAACGGCACGAGTTACACGTTTTTTGCAAGTTTAAGAACAAAAATGACAGTGGCATATAATATCACATCCACCCCGCAACTTAGATACTATGGTGATACGAGTTTTTACACCGTTGAAAGTGAGATCCAATGGCTTGGGAGTAGTATTTGTAATTATGCGCAATTTCCAAACTCTCCAAAGGTTTTTTTGCAAATAAAACATTTAGGCCTCGTGAGTGCCACTGCATCTTCGATCCAACGGCTCCCCGGTGCTCATATTAGGTGCTCCCCATAGCTTAATTACCCACTACGGTGATTGGAGTAGTTGTGGGCCGAATTCTACGAAAATATAATCTAAACCGACCGGAATAAATGCCTACACAAATTAATCCAAGGTTGGAGTGCCCCTCGCAATGTAAATAGCTCCGGCTTTACGAGGGATGGAGAGGTAGTAGCTTCAAAGCGTGGAAGATACGGTGTGAGAAAGTGAAGTCAATCGAGGGACATATAGATAGAGAGACAAAGTGAGTGTGGTCCGACATTCATTGAACAAATATATATGCTCTGGAGAGATATTGTCCGATTGAGCTTTTTGGCAAGGGTGAGGGCTATAAGATAGAGCTTGAGAGATGATCCAGTCACAGACGTGTAGATATATTTTGTGCCTGGGAGGAAGCAAGGTCAACCGATCACATAAGGTCGCCGTGCGATCGAAAGAGTGAGACGGGTTGGAGAGAATGACCTAGATAGACGATGTGCGTGAGAGAGTATACAATGTGAATAGGTCAAATTGGGCTCAAACATGGTGATATATCGTTTTTGTCCGAGAAAGAGCGAGGTCAATCGAGACATACGGAGAGAGAGAGATTGAGTGAGCGTGGCCCACCATGAGGTCGAAAGAGTGGTGGCGGCTTGGATGGACTGACCTAGATAGACAATCTGCGTGAGAGAGTATAGAGTGTGTCGATCGAGGCCCGAACAGGGAGATATATCATGTGTGTGTGAAAGAAAACGAGGTTAAACGAGACTCAGATAAAGAGAGCGAGATTGAGTGAGTGTGGCCCGCCGTGCGGAAGAAAGAGTGAGATAGTCTCGAGGGAGTGACCTAGATATACAACGTGCATGCGTGCGCATGCACGAGAGGTTGGGGGCTAGATAGGCAATGCATGTATTTAGCGCGAGAGGGTGAGAGGGAGAGGGGGGAGAGAGAGAGCTCGGCATGGGGTGCAATGGTGGGTGTGTGAGGTAAATACATTTGGTAACAGAGTGGAAAAAGGGGCTGTGTAGTTGAGATACTTAGAGATCGAAACATGGAGAGAAAGAATGAACGTGTGTTGGAAACCGATAGCTTCCTAAGGTGGTTAGGAGAGGAAGATTGATGGATACAGGAAGTATGTAGCGTTTGT
>NC_041392.1:269477181-269477892 GCF_002162155.2 Triticum dicoccoides | reverse complement strand
AAAACAACATTTTAATGTACATAGTACGAGACTTAATATCGATGTTTCAATTCGGTGTACATTGTAAGATTTGAACCAAGGACCAGGCATACAGGTAATTATTTTGAATTCGTGCCATACTAAGTTTCGAAAAGTTGACATTGACTCAGTTTGTTGTGCTATTTTGTAGGTCATATGTTTGAATCCATCCAAAAGTTTTCTCACTACCATGGTGTTCATCATATACATATGAATTTGTATTAAAAAAGTAGCGTGGATACTGTGAAATGCGAAATCCACGTTAGAATTGGAGATCGCTACATGACACACACTCTAATTCAAATAACTAACTACATGACACACACTCTATTTCAAATAACTAATTATGTGACACACACTCTAATCCACGTTAGCGTGGGTACCGTTTCGATTTTTTTTCAAATAACTCCTCATTAATTAATTTATAGTACTCCCTCTATTCACTATTATAAGACCTTGAAGACATTTCAGACAATGTGCAAAACAATTCATTTTAAGTTGTCTGAAACGACTTACAAAAGTGAACAGATGGAGTATCTCGTTTCGAATGACTAATTATTGCAAGGAAAACACGGGCATGGTAATACATACAGATTCGTTTGCAAATGAAAGAAGATTCGTTTGCATTCTCAAATGTAGGCGCACCAGGCAAACCAGGGTCGTGTCGGGGTGGACGCTGCTTCGGTGCCTTAA
>NC_041392.1:269456021-269476823 GCF_002162155.2 Triticum dicoccoides | reverse complement strand
CAACGATAATATAAGTTCGCGCTTCCACGTTTCGGATTGAAATATCTGGCGGCCCCAATTCCAGCCCTGCAAAATTCTCTCTTCTCCACCGTCCCCTTCCGTGCCCAGATTGCTCAAATCCCTAATTCGCCGCCAACCCTCAAATCGCCCCTCGTCTCGTCTCTTTCCCCACCGTTCCCCACCTCTGTGCCGGACGACGACGACGAAGACGACGGTCACGCTTCACCATCGCACCGGAGCTACCTCATCTACGCCCTCGTCGACCGCACCGGGTGGTCCACCGACAACGTCGGCCGCCGCAACCGACGTGCCTTACAGACACCGAGTTCCACCGCATTAGGTGCGCTTCACCGATGTCGTCTCCCAGCTCACCGGGGCTACTTCACCAAGCACATCGTCGCACCTCCGCCCCTCGAGGCCGTTGGGGCTTGACCACTCGTCCACCGCATCATAGCGCCCCGCTGCAACTCAAGATCTACATCCGTGCACTGCCAGCCAACGCCAATGCATCACCCGCAACGACTCTGAAGTGACCCGCACTCTAGCTAGGTGAGCATGCCCAAACGTCGGCCCGAACTAGGTATCCACACATCACTCCCTTGTGCACTGTTCCGACGATGTTTGGATATCCTTTCACTTCTCTCTTAGCTTACATGCCTATGCAACTCTGACCTTAACTCTTATTTCTTCTGGAGATATCATCTGAAACAAGCAAATCCATATTTTAGCGAAGCATGATGGTGCTACGGGATCTGGTGCACATCCTGCACACCCGTATAACCTTGTAAGTATCTGTCCTCTGGTACAACATCAAGGTCAATTCCTCTTATTTGATCAACCATTCGCCATGTCAAAAATGCAGAGGGGGATGCAAGGAGCACAAGGCCTGCACATCCAAGCAAGTGGTAACATGGACTTGTACATGGAACATCCCAAGCGCAAGCAGAGCTGCAGTGAGCCTGTACAATGAGCTAGTGTAAGTCCCTGCATTTTATTTAGTTCGTACTGGCATTCGTGTATGATTTGTGTGTAGTGGCTGATCCACAAATTCAAGTTACCAGGGGCGAACATTTAACTTAAAAAATACGAAGGCACTTGCACTCCAGAAATCAACATAACTTGAGAAATGTGAAGCTACATGCACTTTGAAAACGAGCTAATGATCCAAAGTAGTTCAGATTATAAACACTAAATGATGCAAGCACCAAAAAACACAAAATGCAACATGGTGTACAAGGACTACAAACATGGTCTGTACCTGCTTGAATTATTCGTTCTCTGGCTGAAAATATCGAAGTGTAATTGCACGTATAACCAATGTGCAAACTGCATATCAATATATCTATCCTGCACAAGTATGCCAATAGTTTCAAACAACAGATTAGAAAAGTATTTATGCTATGTTGTCATGATACGAGGACTTTCTGGTAGATGGCCTCGACGTTTCCTCAAGCTATGAAAATGCACTATAATTTGCTTGTCATCAATGCGTGCAAATCTCTGTCTCTCTCAACATAGTAGATCATCATTAGACACTAAATCCTTCAATGACCTTGCAAAATGCTTGCATTAGATCCCTCATTAGACACTATATGTTCATCATCAGGAGCATGTAAAATATTTGCATCAAATCCTTCATTAGCAGAATGTTCATTAGACACTTCAGGCTCAAGAACAACATGAGCTTGTATGTTTGCACCGGAAACTTGATTAGATACATCAGATTCAGTCAGTTCAGTATTGATTGGGGGAGTTATAAAATAAGTAGAAATTGGTTTCATTTTCTCATAGATTCCCTACATACAAGTAGTTTTACAACACCATCAGGTTTAACTATTGGCCAGAAATTGAAGAGTTGAATTAGATATAATCAGGGATGTGATGTACCTGCTCGTTGCGCATGCTACTCTTGCAAGCTGCGATTGTCCGTTTGCGCAAGCTCGATGCCATGCCCGTGCTAGCGCCGCTGCTTCCCACGCAGGCTATGCCCAGGGTTGGATCTTCATCTTCTTATCCTTCCGTTCGCTTGAAGCCTGGCGACCGCCCTCCAACGAGGGCGCGAGGAAGTGCCGTGTCGGTCTATCCAGCGGCGGCTAGGTTAGGAGCGAACCAGACTGGAGGCTTGAGTGAATGAATTGGGATTTTTCCTGGTGTCGATTGATATGGGAGGCGCTCGTTTGGGCCACGAGCCTGCTATAGGGCCTGCCTTGCACTTATGTTATTGGCCCATCCAAATTGAAACATTTTTCTTCATTTTTTACATTGCCTGCTCGTGCGTTGGGACGAACAAAACTAGCATGGGCCAACCTGGACGACTCAAACTAGGTGCACACTTTCCAGCCACCTGAGGCGGCTACCCATACCAGCTCCTATGGTGGCGTCGCCCCTTTTTGCGTGTATGATTGGATAGTGAAAAATATTCCAGTGGCGCTTTTGATTTACCCACAGAATGGTTGAATTGCTTGTTTCTATGAACTGAGTTCGCCAATAATGTGAAGGATGCCAGTCTTTTCATCCTATTGTAGATTGCTTAGATCTCGATATGCCAAAAGTAATCGCATGAAATATACAGTAAAAGCCAGTGTGATGTGTTTGTCTACAACTAGTCTGACTACACGTACTCATATAAAATATCAAGGACGCACCATCTTACCAGATTAACCATTCGACTTACCCATGCAGTGTGGGAAGAAAGAAGTATTGGGACTGCGTATCCAAGCAATTGATGCCATGGACTCCTTCGTACAACCTTGTAAGCGAAAAAGAAGTTGCAGTGTGCCTGTACAAAGAACTAGCGTAAGTTCAGTTACCTGCTTCTCGGAATTTTAGTTAGCCACTTATTGCAAAATTGTTCAATTACGTTGCTTGGCTTAATTTAGTTTGCTACTGATTACATAATGGCACAACCTGTTAATCATATTGTAGACTGCGCCTATCTATGTGTTTGATACTTACTGTTAAGAATTACCTGTTTGCCTTAACTTAAATATCTACTTGTTTGTTTAACTGCTTTGCTGCTGCAACAACGGGTTACAATGATGTTAATAACTACTTTTTAGCATCCAAATGAAACTCTTTAATTCCTTGTTTGTTTAACTGGTTTGCTGTTATAACTCCCAGTTGAGATGTTTTGCTAACTTCAACTTTTCTGAATCCAATCGGAACTTTAATGGCAAAACATGTTAGCCCAAGATCAAAGAGCAAGGTCCCCATGGACGTTGCATCATCCCACAGCAGTGGCACCGGCCCAATCGTGCATTATGAATTGCCAACTGCTGATGCTCTAGAGGCTAAACTAGTGGTAGAAAGAGATTCTGCTTCTGCACTTAGAGATGAAGTTGACAGGTTGAGGAACCAAACATCACAATCACAAGCAGTACTCAAGACAACCATTAAATATTTGGTGGATTTCAAAACAAAGCAAGCTGAGACTGACCAGATTGTTAAGGTCCTGAAGGAAAAAAGGAAATTAAATTCCTACTTGGTAAATCATAGGTGAAATGTTCTTTCCATAGTTGAATAACCTTTGTGTTGTCTGTTCATGTAATCAATCAAACCATTTGTTTTAGAGATCATGTAATAATTGTTTTTTTGTTTGTAATTTTATTTGAGCACAAGTCTGTATTAATTGATAAGACTCGGAGACATTTCATTTGGATTGCTGTGCCAGACCTACAAATATGCCAATCGGGCTGAATGTGCATTCAGCAATAGTAGTATAGACGGACCATAAGTGGCACGCATCGGAAAGGGCCAAGATGCTGGCTAAAAAAAGGATGCTGTTGTAGCCAAAAAAAGTACAGCGACCTGGCTTATGTATGTTAGTTGATATTATTGATCCATATACTCTATAAGTGTTTATATGTCTGTTAGTTCTGTACATTCTTGGTTGATTGACTCGGTATTTGAATCTTGATACACCGCTTGTGTACATATCTAAATGGGAGTAAACATTATGCTGCGTGTGACATTTGAGTTGGACATGAAGTGTTCCAAATATTCGAATTCACCTTAAATTGGATTCTAGTTTCTGAATTTGAGTATTGGCATTTGTAAACCACATTCATATGTGACTGTGGAATACATCTTTGTCGGTCTTTTGAAGATATATAAAAACACATAGAATGATTTATAAAGATTCATATAGGAATACAAAATGGACTCGAATTTAGTTGCCAGGGTAAATGTGGATGCTTATTGTCCCAAAATTCGAAAGAAACAGCAAAATGTCCACTCCCACATCGGCTCCCGAAGCCAAGTGTTTGGGAGATGGAAATTACTATCTACCCATTACACGGACAATCCATCGGCCCGATTTCCACTGCTCTAAATAGGGGTAGGTTAGTAACTTCAATTAGACGTGACACGACCGCCTCTGAGCCAATTCCGACACAGTGGGCGTCAAACATGGGCGGCAAAACTCATTTGATTCAAGCTCGTCCGAAAGACCTCTGTTTCTCCCTCCATTCCCCATTCATACACGGTGGGCGGCAAAACACCCTATCCTCGTCCGAAATAGATGTAGGCTAATATTTTAAATAGGGGCAGATGTGTAACTTCCATTAGATGTGGCACAACCGCCCTACCTGTCAGCCCCGTTCATACACCATGGGCACCAACCGTGAGCGGCAAAACACCCTCTCCTCGCCTGAAATCGATGTAGGCTAATATTTTAAATAGGGGAAGATGTGTAACTTCCATCAGATGTGACACAACCGCCCTACCTGTCAGCCCCGTTCATACACCGTGGGCGCCAACCATTTGTGGCAAAACACCCTCTCCTCGCCCGAAATAGTTACCGGCAAATATTTCGGAGATGCGAGATTACCGTCCTATCCCCAACCGACGAGACATCCAAATTTGAAACGGGGGATAAGTTCGTAACTTCCCCATATTTCATACATGCGCGTCCCAAAAACATGGTTCCCCATACCTCTCCCTCCATTTTCCCATTCATACACCGTCCACGCTAGAACACCCCATTCCCACACCAGCCTCCGTCCGCCACCCCATCCATCGCCACCGTCCTCCACCACATCCATCGCCACCGTCCTCCACCATGCCGGTGCGCCTACCAAGACCGCATCGTCCACTGTTAGAGATGGACGTTTCTCATCCACGGCGATGGACCAATAGCCTTGCATCGCGTCCTCTCGCTTCATTGGCGCCGTCGTCCTCTTTGCCGGGGCCGCTCACACGACCCTCTCTTCCACCGCAACGGGACTTATCCCCCGATGCACCCGTCTACCGTCGCAGATCTGCTTCAACGCCACCGACAACCATCGCACCCCCGATGCCTACACGACGCCGCAAGAGAGGTGGTACTTCATATCTCCTCAACTTTTTGATCTCAACCAGAAAATAGATCTTAACTTGGTTACTCTACTTTCTTTTCAGCTCTTAGAATTTAGTTCTTAGTTCGAAGCAAACTATGGATGCTAAATATCATTTCTCCGGTTTGCAGCTTCAAATCGGCCATGGCACAGCCATAATACGGTTTAATTGATCATGCTTAGGGTTTAATTGATCATGTTGGTTCCGTGGTAGTTTCTTTAATAGAAATCAGAGGGGAAACCCTCTTTTGCTAAAAAATATATGCTTAGAGTTTCCCCCTTTTATGATCACTATACGATCATAATACATGATTCGTGTCATAATAACACTGCTCCACCCATCAAGATAAACAAGCTTAGTTGTTCAAATACGAATCTGATATTATTAAAACAGAGTTGTTTAATTGGACAGCTAAATGTTCCTAAATTAGTTTCGTAAAAGCATGTTCGCCGCTGGGTGTGTATCTCTGTGTGTGGTCTGGTCAGCACGGTTGGGGAGGCGAACTTTGCATATGCAGGGGTTTATAGGGAGACACTCTCCGAGTTGAAACCGCAATGCATTCCATAGATAATCTGACTACTTTTTATGTTTTCATGAATCTCAGATTCTGAACAGCATCATAATGATTATGAGCTTGCGCGCATGAAAAGAATAAAGCAGAACAATGCCATGGTTGTCAAACTTGGCATTAAGGGACTGAAATCAAGTCTGGATGCAATGCAATGCAAACACTCTCCACCTACAGATTCATGCTTAGAATATGATCCTAACAGTGATTCTGAGCTAGAGGGAGACCTAAGTCAATGTAGCTCCCTAGTGGAGGAGTCAGAGGAAGATGCCCTATCTTATTCACCCATCAAGGTACTTGCTCTAACTTTCCAAGGTTACATTGCTCGCACATATCTTGCAACTGGTGCTTTGCATTGCGTCTACTTTGTTGAACTGCCATTATCTTAGTTTACACATCGTGTATGTGAATACGCCCTGCCTATCCATTTTCAGTACATATTCCATATGTCATCATACCATATTTATCCATTCAAATGTTGTTCTTGTGTATCAGACGTTCAAAAGGAAGAGGGTGATTGCTGATCATGGAGGAGCACAAGCAAATTATTTGGAAAAGGTAGTGGCACCTGATAAATCAAATAGCCCATTAGGTGTAGTTGCAATATCACCTGACCCACAAAATACCCCAACTCTAGCAGACTCTAGCCCTACTACACTGGTCATTTCCGATGCCCCAACTCAGCAGGCCCCAACTACAGCAAACAGTATGATTTTGCCAGTTGACATAGCACCAGCTGTACGACGCAAAACCCCCATTCCAGCAAAGAGAACACCAAATCCAGTTGCCAAATCCCTTTTTGAACCAGAGAGAGCCCCAATTGCAGCAAATAGGACCCCTGTTCCATTTCTTCCCAGTTTAGAAGACAAAGCTTATGTTGTCAGGAACTTTGTGCGCATCTTTCTTTCATGTAAAGATTATACCGCAGAAATAGAACAATTTCCAGTCTTCCTCCGCAACTTACGCGTAAGTAATGTACTAATGTTATTCATGATCATTACTGCATATGTTTCTGCTGACAGAAGACACAAGATTTCATTCTTTTAAATAGGCGAGGCGCAAACTGGATTGTGATGATGAGCAAGGGTTGGTTGCGCTTTTCAAGCACTCGTTGATGAAGTATCGTTCCTACCTGAGGCAAGCGAACTTCGATGGCAAGCCTCTAAACGAAATTTCTATAAAGTCTCTGGTGCTACATTTATCCGACGGTGACTGGAATAATCTTGTTACACATTGGTCTCGGCTGCACCGTAAGGTACTGTCTATGATATCACATCACAATTTGAACTACATTTCTGCATTTGCCTTAATGTCTCACTTGTACGAAAACTGTTAGCAGAAGAACATTCATTCTCAAGGGACCACAGAATCTCGCAACTATACTGCACATTGCATTGCTCTTGTGAGTACCTCTTGCCCTGTATGACCATACTTACTTTCATAGCTGTTTGATTATGTAGCATCACTGCACATGTTAGCCTCGTAATCGTCCATTTGGTGGACATTATAAGATTCGTATGGACTCTTTCATAAATTTAGAATCAACCCAATGCTTTTGAAGAGGTTTAGCTCTGCAGTCCTCTTGTAAGGACTGAACGTGGTCTATCACTGTACTTACATTAACAACTACTCCCTCCGACCCATAATATAAGAACGTTTTGTACAGTACACCAGTGTTCAAAACACTCTTGTATTATGGGAAGAGGGATTGGTTCATTTTGTAGCATTCTGCATCTTATCTCCCTCGCCCACCATTTACTAAAAAAGATCAGATCTATATTTAATCTTACCAACAAGTAGAATACACAGACAATGCCAGTGCAGAAGTGTAGCCCATTGCTCTTGTCAGTACATTTTGTCCTATAACGCTTGTACTTATAGGGATTGGTAGTTGATTATGTAGCATCAATCTGCATCTTATCTTCATTATCCTCTATCCCTTCCACTATTATCATATCTATAATTACTCTCTACAAAATGTAGAGTATAGGCAATGCTTATGAAGAAGATTCTGTGCTGAAATTCTTGAGTTATCCTTCCCTTGCCATGGAGAAGGGCATTATAAAGCCGGTGTTAACTGTTAATGTAAGTCAGTCCTTCTAAAGCCTTTATCCTCAACTGCTGTTTAATTTGCTCATACTCCCTATCGTTTACTGCTGTTTAGTTTGTTGTTTCTACCAAAATGCATGTTCGTAAGAACCGTAAGTTCTAAGTTTTACTTGTAAAACCAAATTCCTTATTCATACCATGCACATTACTTAATACTCCCTATATGTATGCTTGTTTTTGTGGATCTATAATCCAGTGTGTGGTGAAGCAGCCCACGTTTGCACCTTGTCATCTCCTGTTTTATCTTACTGATGTGGCTGATCATATGAACAACATGCCATGCACATTATCCAAAATAGTACAATGATTTTCTTTGCCCTTCATCTATGCTTGTTATGTTGACATGGTAATCCAGTAGTGTGGTGAAGCTCTCCGCATTATGAACAATGCCAAATTATGCTATTGATATTTTGAACATACTCTTTATTTTATAATTTGAAATTGGATAGAATTGACAGAACAATTATCATCTTTGTTTATACACATGCAAAACCTGTCATCTCTCTGCTTTGTTTCAGGGTGATATGCCTGATGGCATGCACAAGTCTGCTGAAGGCTATGAGACAAACCCAACATATATTGCAGCAAAGAAGGCAAAACATCTTGAAGATAGCGAGACAACCCCAAAGTCTTGTCTTGATGCAGTGTTCAAGTTACTTAAGACTAACAGTCAGACAAGCTCACAGAATTCGTTGTCTAAATCAGTTCGACTTCTTCAGTCCCAAGTTCTAGCAGAAAGGCATTCTGTAACTCAACTTCGACTTGAAGTCCTATCTCTAAGAAAGATTGCGGAGAACACCAATGAGAACCTCATTACTAAACAGCTACACCTGGAAGCTATGACCGACATGCTAGGCCGGTCTCATAGCCTTGCTCAGCAGCTTGCGCAGCAGTTCCCCCGCAAGGCTAACCTTTCTTGAACTATCTTGGAAGTGGTCTCGGTTCAGTATTATTTTGTTATGCTGCAATGGTGCCCAGTTTTTGTAATCTGCTTCTTCGTTGCACTTTATGATCACTGGTGGCGAACTTTGGTGCCTAGTGGATGTAATAGACCTTAAATCCTTTATTATGTAGTGTAGGTTTATCCTTAGTTACTATGTCGTAATTTCTTTATTTTATAGAGTAGGTTTGTTCTTAATTCCTACTAGTTATGCAGCAGCCCGAAATGAACCCGGCCCATGATTGTGCGAATCAAATCACAGGCTTTTAACTGGCCAAAATTGTCTGGGTCCTTGTTTGGCCCAATCAGATATCGGCTGCGAGCAGGCCGGATGCAAACCGGGCCGTAGTTAGGCCCAACTATATTTCGGTCTTTTAACAGGCCAAAATTAATATAGGGCTGAAATGTTAAACGGGCCCTTAACATGCCAAAACTAATATCAGGCCGAATTACAAAGTGGGCCTTTAGCAAGTGGGCCCAAAAGCATAGTGTCCAGTTGACGGGCCGAATCTGATATGGGCCATAATTGAGCCCAAAGCCTCTTAAAGGGCCGAACCTGATCTGGGCCGTAATTTGGCCCAGAACGTGGTAGGCTTCTAACGGGCCGGATCTCATATGGGCCACTATTAGGCCCGGAGTGTGGCAGTCCATTAATGGACCGGATCAAATATGGGCCGACATTTGGCCCAAAACATGGCAGCCAGTTAGTGGGCCGACCTACTAGGGTCCTCAAAATCTTGTGGGCCTACAGCTGGGTCAGCCCATTAATGTCGGCGAAATCTCGTGGGCCTTTAGCTGGGCTGGCCCATTATGGTCCACAAAATCTTGTGGGCCTTTAGTTGGGCCGGCCCATTTAAACTTGTGGGGCCATGCCACATGTCGACGTATCATAGGCGCCTTCTGTCCAGTGAGTGGATGACATCTGTCCCGACGATGAGCCGACACGTGTTTCCTCTAGCCAATGATGATTTTACACGTGGAAAATCCCCATTGGTCGGGGCTGTTAACGGGTTATCGGATCCAAAACCCGACCCGATAGCTTAACGGCGTTCCGTTACGGTGGATGCCACGTGTCGGTCACCCTTGACAAAAGCACTTCTATGACGCACGATGTATCGTCATGGAAGTGGACACTTCTGTGATGATAATTTTGGTAATGTCATGGAACACTTCTATGACAGCACAAGTATGACTATCTTGATTTTGTCATAAATTTGTCATGGATGTATATGCATGACAAAAAAAGTGACCTACTGTGACAAACATGTATCATCACGGAAGTGTATTTTTTTTGTAGTGAGTATCGATACGCGCTGAAGTTGGAGGTGGTGAAGTAGCATCATCTTGGTCATCAATGACTTTGGCATTAACAGTTGCAGCTGAGGAGGAATAGTCAGAGTCTTCAAGTGAGGGAGTCCGATGCAAGACAGCATTCCTCGGAGGAGTTGAGTCAAACTTGAATCTTTCGGTGAAGTCATCGTCTTGAAGATCAGCTTCAGCACTGAGCAATGTCAAACTCTTCCATGACCTCCGACAGGTTTCATGAGTGACTAAGGCATTCTTGATGGCAAGGTTGCGAATGCGATTGACAGCCATCAAGAGGCTTTGCATTTAACGCTTGAGCCAGTCATGATGCTTATCTTGTTTTTAATGCAAGGCGACGAGAAGCTCTCGGTCATTGAGAACACGAAATCGCTTCCGAGGCCTTTGAGCAATAGTGCTTTCAGTGGCTTCAGTATGGGCACGGTGAGGTGCATGTGTATTGCCAGCCAAAGGATAAACATGAGTGATGACCTGAACTCCTTCAATGGGCTGGGTGAAGCTTTGGTGATCAGCATTGTGAAGATAAATTGGCTCCTTGGCAGGCTCTGGGTATATGGCTTCAACTGACATATCAACCTCTAGCAAAATATCAGATGGTTGCGTGCAGAAGGCTGATAGTTGACAACTGAATGAAGCTTGATAAGGCGCATAACCCATGGAGCGTAGAATTTCAGACCAAAGAGGTCAGAGCCAGATGCAGCCAATTGCCTGATAAAGAAGTCTTGAGCATTGAAGTCGATGCCATTGAAGATATAAAAGACCAATGTCTTCATTGCTCCTTCAAGCTTCGCTGCAAAAAAATGTCCCTTGATGGGCCATAGAGTTCGCCTTATGATATGATAGATCGTTCGGGGCAGATACTCTAGGTCTTCAACAAAGAATTCTCTTGGGTATTCAGCGTCGCATGGTAGAGGCTTCATCATGCTCATCATTTGGCTCATGTTGGGCTCTGGCTTGTGAAAAATGCTCTCTAAGGCATTGCGGTGAAGCTGACAACCAGGTTCGAAGAGTTCACCTGGAGTGGGCAAGCCTGTGAGCTCAATGATATCCAGAGCTTTGGCTTCATGGTGTGTATTGCCTGTCATCCACTCAAGGATCCAAGTCTTCGGATCCCTGTTATAGCCGCAAATGTGGAGGGTAGCATAGAATTGTAGCAGAAGCTCTTCATTCCAATGCTGTTTATCAGTCACAAAGTTCAGGAGACCAGCATCATGGAAACAGTCAAGAGCTTATTCTAAGCAGGGCAGTCCAGCAATAACTTCACTGTCTAGACGCATATGGAGAAAGATGCGCCCTTGATCATAGAGAACACAGGAATAGTAACTGCGCTACTGACAGCTCCAGAACCGATCAGATGAAATTCTTGGCTTGGAGTAGGGGTTCTTGGCACTATCAAAGAAAGTGTTGTGTGTAATGAAGCCATTTGCATTGAAAGATCCTGGTGAAGTTGCACTACCTGGAAACCTTGGCAGCCTTGGCTTCGGCTTTTGGACCTGAGGCCTGTGCTCTACATGATAGTCAAATTGCGGACAGACAGCAGGTGGAGGGACCAGAATGGGCCATCTGACAGTAAACAACTGACCATGATCAAATGCTTGCTTGATGGTGTGTGGCCTTGGAGGCGGTACAGGAGCAGTGGCAGTGGCAGTGGCATTAACTTCAGGCTGCAGATTTGCATCAGGTGCAGCATTGGCTTCAGGTGCATTCACTTCTGGCACCACATTAGCTTCAGGCACCACATTAGCTTCGGCCATGACAATGTCATTGGCTTCAGTTGAGTTGTTTGTGGCCGCCTCAGTATTGTCAGCCTCCACTTGAGTAGTTGGAGGGTCAGACACGTTCTCCTCGAAAACAACTTCAGGGTTGGACGGGGGTGTAGCAACACGTTCTTCTTCTTCTCTTGGTTCTTCTTTTTCATCGGCTGCAGCTGGAATGTCTTCCGCAGCATTGGCTTTAGACTCTGAGATGTTCACAATTGGAGAGGCTTCAAGAAACACACTACAAAAAAATACACTTCCGTGATGATACGTGTTTGTCACAGTAGGTCACATTTTCTGTCATGCATGTACATCCATGACGATTTTATGACAGAATCAAGATAGTAATACATGTGCTGTCGTAGAAGTGTTCCATGACATTACCAAAATTATCATCACGGAAGTGTCCACTTGCATGACGATAAATCGCGCGTCACAGAAGTGCTTTTGTCAAGGGTGACCGACACATGGCATCCACCGTAATGGAACACCGTTAAGCTATCGGGTCGGGTTTTGGATCCGATAACCCGTTAACAGCCCCGACCAATGGGGATTTTCCACGTGTAAAATCATCATTGGCTGGAGGAGACACATGTCAGGTCCGCGTTGGCGCAGGTGTCACTCATCCAATGGGCGAGACGCGCCTATGATATGTTGACACGTGGACCGGCCCATCAAGTTTAAATGGGCCGGCACAACTGAAGGCCCACAAGATTTTGTGGACCATAATGGGCCGGCCCAGCTAAAGGCCCATGAGATTTTGCGGACCATAATGGGCTAGCCTAGCTAAAGGCCCACAAGATTTTGCGGGCCATAATGGGCCAGCCCAGGCAAAGGCCCACAAGATTTTTGTGTGCCATAATGGGCCGGCCCAGGTACAGGCCCACAAGATTCTTGCAGACCATAATGGGCCGGCCCAGCTAAAGGCCCACGAGATTTCGCCAACATTAATGGGCCGGCCCAGATGCAGGCCCACAAGATTATGAGGACCCTAGTAGGCCGGCCCATTAACTGGCTGCATGTTTTCGGCCAAATGCCGGCCCATATTTGATCCGGTGCATTAATGGCCTACCACGCTCCGGGCCTAATAGTGTCCCATATGAGATCCGGCCCGGTAAAAGCCAAATTACGGCCTAGATCAGGTCCGGCCCTTTAAGAGGCTTTGGGCTCAATTATGGCCCATATCAGATTCGGCCCGTCAACTAGACACTATGCTTTTGGGCCCACTTACTAAAGGCCCACTTAGTAATTCGGCCTGATATTAGTTTTGGCCTGTTAAGAGCCCGTTTAACATTTCGGCCCTATATTAATTGCGGCCTGTTAAAATCCCGTCATATAGTTGGGCCTAACTACGGCCCAGTTTGCATCCGTCCTGCTCGCAACCGATATCTGATTGGGCCAAACAAGGACCGAGACAATTTTGGCCTGTTAAAAGTCCGTGATTTGATTCGCACAATTATGTGCCGGGGTTCATTTCGAACAGCTGCCGGCCCGTGAGCTGTTCGGCACGTTTCAGGCCCAACCTACATCGTGATTGCATGAAGGCCCGATTATGTACCGTAATTTTACGGTTTGGCCGGTTTATTGTGAAGACAGGAGATATATACAGTAAAATAACTGCATCATCGTGAATAAGAAAAAACCTAGAGTATACAATAAAGAAATTACGGCATATTACATCCACTCGGCATCAAAGTTCGCGACTATGATAATAAAGCACAAGCAGATAGCAGATTACATACACTGGGCATCAAAGATTGCCACCAGTGCAAATAAACACGCCGACAAAATAATATACAAAACCGACAGCACTTCAATAGAGTTCAAGAAGGGTTAGCCCTGCTGGGGAGCTGCAGCGCAAGCAACTGAGCAAGATGATGAGACTGCGCTTGTTCAACACTTATATCTTCCTCACTCTGAAAGATAAACAAGCAGACAGATGACATGTTTTGCACATAAAAGTATCATTGCTGACAATTCATCACATTTCTTACTGACGAATAAAGTGACACAGTTTAAAATTGCATTAACACAATATGGTACTGTTCAGGTCAAGACATGGCAGGAAATGACATTGTGAAGGAGTTGGCAACTTCACGACACCACTGGATTACAGATCAAGAACTCATAAGTATCAATGGTTAGTGTGCTATCAATGTATACCATTTCAGATTGGCAAATAAAGAGACGGTTTAAATAATAGTAGAATGATATTGCATTGTTCATAGTTAAGACATTGCAGAATATGACATTGTGCTGTAGTGGGTAGGTTCACCACACCACTGGATTACGGATGAATAACAAAAGCATACATGCAGTGCAACAGAAGATGACTTGCTCTATATAGTTTAATTTACATGGTATGAAGAAGGAACTTGGTTATACAACTGAAAACTTAAATTGAGAAAGGACAAACTTTTGTTTATGAACTACATAATAAACTTTAAACAAGCAATTTGATGCAAACACCAAAAATAAATAGTTGTTGCAGTCATGCCTAACCAAATATATACAACAAAGTTTGAAGGCTTGAGATGGACAAACTTACATTATTGGTGAAGACAGGCTCTATAAAGGCCTTGTCCATGCTGATGGGGGCGGGGGGCAATTCAAGAAGTTTACCACAGAATCTTGTTCAAAAGCATTGCCTTTATTCTACATTTTGTTAAGAGTAAATATAGATGTGATAATATATGAAAAATGGAGAATATTTAAGATAAGATGAAGAGTGATGCTACATAACCAAGTAGCTATAAATGTAAGTGCAGCGATACAGGCAAAAGGTACAGCCAAGAGCAATGCACAGCTAAACTTCTTCAGTACCAACCTTATGGTAAGAGTAAATATAGATCTGATGTGTAGAAAATGGAGGGCAAAGGAAAATAAGCTACAGAGTGATGGTACATGAACAACTACCTGTCATTATAAGTACACTGATAAAGGACAACATGTACTTACAAGAACGATGCAGAGCTAAAAAACATTGGCAATGGATATATTCTACACTAATGTAACCATTCATACAGATCAGATAATTTGGAGCGAACAATTGATAAGCAAGCTATCATGCATACTGCTGTCACATAATGAACCAGTTATGTATGCAAGTACAGTGATACAGGACAACAGGTACTAACAAGAGCAAAGCAGCGGGCAGCATATTTGCGATATCATGTCGTTCTTGTCAAACCAGAATTCTTCTTCGAGCAGATTTCCTGCAAAAAAGATCCGTAAGGCACATGCGGAAAAGTAGAAGTTCAAATTGTCATGTGATTGCATAGACAGTACCTCATCCTGGGAATGAGACCAGTGCATAACAAGGTTTTTCCATTCAATGTCTTCTAAATTTAGCGCAGGAGACTTCGCCGGAAATTCGTTTATAGACTTGCCATCAAAGTGTGATTTCCTCAGGTAACACCGATACTGCCGCAATGCTTCCTTGAAAAGCACAAGCAAGCTTTGCTCGTCATGACTATCCAGATTGACCCTCGCCTAGTTACAACAATGTAATGTAAATCATTGATGTGTTCAATCAGCAGAAAACAGGAAAATAATAACCATGAATAATAGCACTTACAAGTAATTTGGATAGGAAGATGTGAAAATGGTGTTTTTCTTCACAATAATCTTCCCATGATGGGAATATATGCACGTAGTCCCTAACAACATTGAAAGCATTGTCTTTTAAACTGGGAATAAATGAAATGGGGTTCCAATCTGTAGGAATTGGCCGTCTCTGCAGTTGGGATAGGTCCTCGGCCGGTGGACTTGCTGTACTTTTTGCTGGAGTGGGATTTTTCTGTGATATAGCTGGTGCTATGGCAAATGAAATCGATATACCTTTTGCTGGAGTGTAGGTCCTGTGTGGTGGGGCTAGTGGTGTGACCAGTGAAATATGGGTATAGTCTGCTGGAGTTGGTCCTATGTTTTGTGTCACTGGTTGTACAGCCAATATAAGTGGGGTGCTGTCTGATTTCTCCGGCACCACCACGTTTTTCAAGGACTTTGCTGGTGCTCCTTCAGGTTCGGCAATCACCCTCTTCCTTTTTGATGTCTGATGCACAAGAACAACATTTGAGTGGAAAAAACAGGGTATGATGACATATGGAATATGTATTGATAATGGATGGGCATGGCATCTCGACATATATGATGAGTAAACTAAGCAGATGGCGGTGCAACAAAGTAGAAGAAATGCAAGACAACATATGCAAGATACCCGCAATCAATAAAACATTGCCAAATTAGAACATGCACCTTGATGGGTGAACATGACATGCCATCTGCCTTTGACTCCTCGAGGTTAGAATAGTCATTAGGATCATATTCTGAACAAGAATCAACAAGTGGGGAGCGTATGAGTTTCATTGCATCCAGAATGGCACTCAATGCCTTGGTGCCAATTTTGTAAGTCATTGCAGTGTTTCGCTTCAAGAGTGGACTGCTGCTAGTGCGACACAAAGCAGCCACACAGATCATAGTGTAGATATAACAGGAAAACCTTAAGCATCAGAGTAAAAGCAGCAAAGTGGAACTTGCTGAAATATACGTGCTAGTATCGCCGGTACGTCTAGAAAGGCTTTGGATACCAACTCTCTTCAAGTGAAGGTGCGGTACTGTTAATATCAGTGTAACTCTCAAAGGAGACACAGCTCCCCACATTTCCTCGCTATTCTTATAGGATTCAAGTGGGCAGGCCACTACAAATCCTATTCCTATGTTTACAAGATCCTACGAATCAAAGAGGCTCAAAGTGTCCATCACAACCGACCGTATAGACATCTAAACTGCAAATGTCCCTACTCATCTTTAGTACAAGGAACATACTATACTACTATCATACTCCCTCCATTCCAAAATGTAAGTCTTGGTAGAGATTTCCACTATGGATCACATACAGATGTATCCAGATACATTTTAGAGTGTAGATTCACTCATTTTGCTCCATATATAGTCCATGGTGGAATCTATACAAAGACTTGTATTTAGGAACGGAGAGAGTACATATTAAAGAAGAACGGAAGAGAAACATGGTAAAGAAGAGCAAGCAAATTTTGGATAATAAAATGTTGGTTGCGCAGTGCCCAGACATGATGAACCAGAGCGCATTAAGAATGCAACTCCCAGCTGTCTCTCGACCATTTCAGGCGGTTGGATGAAGATCCTACATCTCCTAACCCTTCTTCTTCCTCATCTCTGATTCTTCCCATACAGAACACCGCACGGACCACCGGCCCTCATCGCATGTGTTCCTCCACCACCCCCACCCCCACCCCGCCCCAACCCCCACCTGTGTCGAGTTTTCTTTGTTCGGCGAGGCCCCACAACCACCCGAGCCCCTTCGATCGCACCGGCGAACTCCGGCGAGCTCTGAAAAATCGACTGACCCAATTTTGAAATGTAGTCTACTGTGATTTAACTAGTGTGGAATATAAAAGGGGAAAACCATAAGCATTGGGAGTATAGTGTTGAGCGTACCATGGCGGATCTGAAGGTGCAAACCGTACAAAGGCAACTTCGCAACCAAGACAAGTAATCAGAGTAAAGCAGTGGCGATCTATTTTCTTGCTGCAATAAATAAGTTGAGCAGATACGAAAGAGTACCGCCTCTGGTGCGGCGCCGTGTACGCATCTGCTGAGAATTTGACGGTGCTGCAGTAGCGATGGCTGTCGGCGGCGTGGAAGCAGATCTAGGAGGGTAGACGGTGGCGGCAGGGCGCGGTGGACGAGATGGTCATAGGAGCGGCACCGGCAAGGTGGACGACGGCGGGGATGAAGCGAGAGGACGGGATGCAAGGATCCCGGTCTGAAGCCATGGATGAGAAAGGTTGATCTCTTGTAATGGACGGTGGCGTCGGGGTGTCAGCTCTAGCATGGTGGAGGAGGACGGCGGTGGATGGGGTGGCGGACTGCGGCGGACGGAGGAGGGTGGGGTGGAGAGGGTGTTTTGGCGCCCACGGAGTACGATGGGGAAAAGGGAGGTAGAGAGGAAGGGGGAACCATGTATTCAGGGCACACTTGTCTCAAATGCGAGGAAATTTATTTAGCCCCCGTTTAAAATTTCTACTACATCACAGCAACATTAGTCGGTTGGGGATAGGACGGTAATCTCGCATACACCGAATATTTGCCGACGAGAGTTTGTTTTTGGCGCCCACCGTGTATTAATATGAATCGGGAGGGAGTTGATTTCAGCCAGGGCACACTATGTTTTGGCGCCCACCGTGTATGAATCCGGGTGAGAGGCGGTTACGTCATGTTTGGGGTGAAATTACAAACCTACCCCTGTCAAAACCTATAGAAATCCAGCAGATAGGCTTTGCGTGGCAGGGATAGGCAGTAGTGATTTCCATCTCACAGATTTTGGTTTCGGGCAGTTACTGCGACTTTCCCCGCTTCGTTCAAATTTTGCAGAGTGCACGTTTACCGTGCCAACTCAATTCGAATCCCGTTTGTGTTCTATTTTTTCGGGTGGGATCGATTTTCAATTGGAATTACATTCTATATACATCATTTTTTATATATACTTTCAAAAGCACAACACCATTTATACATAAATATGGTTTACAAATGGCATGATCTCAGATTCATAAGGTTGTATCCATCAATTTGGATTTTCAAATATTTGAAACCACTTTATGTTGAAATCCAATGTATGCATTCCTCGCTAACTGTCTCCAATTAATGTGTGTTTCATGCGGGTTTTTTACTTCTCAAACATGTATAATGTGTTTCACACACGCAACATATAGTGTAATCCCGTTTAGACATTAATTGCATATAAACCATGCATTGTTTGTAATTGAAGAATCTATGGATCACCAATATTGATAAACTATATAACATTACACATGTGCCCAAATTCAAATGAATATGCATGTTTGATACACCAATTTGCGTTATGATATTATCGATGTCGTGATCTCCAGTTTAAATATTTGAATCCCCTTTAATCCAGATATTTGTCTCATATAGCTATCACTCATGCTTATATAGGACTATCTCTCTGGACCTATACGCGTTCATCGTCTCTCAGGTGTCTCTCATGCTACCTGTATGTCGACAATGATCTTTTATCTTCGTGACACACTGACGGTACTCTCTCCCTCGACCTTCATCACTCTATCTCTCTCTAAGTATATCTCGCTCCCTGCTATGTGTCTCTAACTATGATTCTCCATGTGGAATCTCTTTCTCTCACACAAACACAAAAATTTTGTCTCCTGGGGTCTCATTTCTCTCTACTATTCCCATGTGTGCCACTCGCACACCCCTCATACAGAGATGTCTTTCGCTCCTTAGATATGAGAACTTATGACTCTTCCTCTTCAATATCTCTTTCTCACACACAAACACAAACTCTGTCTCCCAGGGTCTCATATTTCTCCATTGTTCTCTTGTATGTCGCTCACACACACCCTCTCTCCCTAGAGATATCTTGCGTTCCCTCGTATGTCTCTCTAGCTATCACTCTCATTGTGAAATATCTATCTCTCTCGCAGACACAAAACTCCGTCTCTCTGGATCTCATTTCTCTCTGATATCTGTTTGTATGTGACTCACATGCACCCTCTCTCTATCTCTTTCACACCCACACACATAACCCAGCCTTCTGATCCACTCGACTCCTATCTCTAACGCACACTTGCTAGCATCTTTATCTTTCTATTTATCTGTTTCTCCATCAACCTTCTTTCTCACCCTCACTCTTGATTCCTATCACGCACACTACATATGTTTCTCTCTACATGCAGTCAAGTGCCCTCTCACACACATATATAACTTCACCCTTTGAACCACCCGACGGTCATCTCCAACACCCAAACTAGCGGATGTCCCTTTAGCTAGCATCTCCATCTCTATATCTATCTGTAGTTTCTCCGTCAACATTTCTTTCTCGCACGGAGTCTTGCTTCCTATCACCCACACTATATATGTCTCTCCATACATATGCATTTATAGGTTGGTCTCTTTTGCACAATCGTTGTGCCTCACTCCCTTTGCTCGCCATAGATGCATGCTCCAGCCCACACCACTATCTCTTAAAGACAAAAACACATGCTCAATTGTCAAGCTTTCTTCCCTGCATTCTCACATGCATGCATATTGTCATACCGATCCGTCTCTCCCATGTTGTTTATCTTATGACTTATGTCTTCTTTCTTTTATCTCGATCATGCGCGCGCACACACACAAACATCCCATGTATACATGTATACCTCTCACACATGCATGTTTAAGGTCTCTATGTCTCCATACGTAGTTAATTACCCTCAATCCTAACGCCACATCGAATCATTCTCCTCTTTTGTGCACATAACTTCCGCCTGGATGGGTAAAACACACACTCACACTTAACAATCTCCTTCTAGCTACCCCCCGCCTCTCACTCTTCCCCTATATCCCTGAAACCAATAAGACCATCCCTTTGTTTAATTCCCGCCTACATGCACCATCGATATATAGTAGTCTTCCTCGGTGTCTCTCGAACAAACACATTCTCTCGATGTCGACTCCTCTCACGCGCACACACCTTCTCTTCCCTCTCTACGGGCATTTTCTCTTTCACACCCCATCGTTGGTGGCCTCTACCATACACATCACCTCTCTATGATGAAGCCATGCACACTTAAATTACATCCGCCACAGAGGACCCCGCGACACACACACACACGCACGCACCCCCCACACACACACATACTAAGACTCCATCTCTCTCTCTCTCTCACACACACACACACGCACGCACGCATGCACGCACCCCTCCACAC
>NC_041392.1:269451746-269455801 GCF_002162155.2 Triticum dicoccoides | reverse complement strand
AAACGAAGACTCCATCTCTCTCTCTCTCTCTCTCTCACACACACACACACACACACTAAGACTCCATCTCACACACACATGCTCTAGGCGGAACATTTGTTCCTACCACCCTTCATCCAACCTTACCCGTATGACAAACAATCACCTTTATTTACTTGCATAACATGGACAAATTCCACTTTACTTTAGTAGTCAGCAAACTTATCATCTGTACCCTTATAAAAAAACGAGTTGGCGGTGATGGTGTGCCTGCCATCTTGTAATAAAGACCGTATGATCTATATCTGAGGATAGAAAGCAAACTATGATAATTTTACAAAAGATACCCGCACCTCTCTCCACATCATTATCTCCCGCAACCTCATTGCTCAGCAATTAAAAAAGGAATAAGTCTCTGGAACAATATAGCATGCATGGTGGCCGCTGCCGCCTGCCGGCGCCGTCCATCCCTATGCCTCCACCCATTCCGACCACCAGTCACCACCACGCTCCACTCCTCCTCGCCTTATCTTGCATCTTCCATTTTTTTGATGACATTCTCGAGATACCAGTTTTCCGATAAAATTATCGAGATATCATTAGTTTTTACACATGGGATTACTCCTGCATGGGTAAATATCAACAGGTGTTTTGTAAAAAATGCATATTGATGTTCCCTGCAATGCACGAGAATCTTGCTTGTAATTATATAACGCAAATCACGAGCAGGAAGTGACATTTTTTTGACACAGCCACGTTAACATGGCCACGTAAATCACTAGCTAAAGTAAATACCATTATACTTATATCCCGATGCAAAAGGTTGAGTACATGTCCAAAGAGTAGAGTCGCACACACGCACTCTGTCTCTCAGAATCTCTCTCACACACACACACACCAGTTACATGCCCACTTAAGCAGACATGTATGTTACAATTTGTGCACCCACGGGGGGCAGATGGGGCCAACCAATTCCAGTTAGGAACGTCAACCTTGAAGTAGGTTCTTGTATTGAAACAGGCACCACATAATCACTTGGTCGAGTTCGATGAGTTATCAAGAACTTGTATCTATCTCTATCATACTGGATTTGAGTGCGCATTTATTTAAGCCGGAAGGCGAACCCAAACAGTAGCTGCATTCATTCCCCTCCTGCCGCCTCTTCTCTGGTCGCCGTCGCCCGGTAGCCATGGGCCGACCGAAGGTAACAACATACGCCATACTCCCGCCGGAGCGGCGCTTTAATATGGAAATTTTAGTGGTCATGCATGCATCTTTTTGTGCTAGCACTCCTATATAAGGGTTGACCGGTCGCTTCCCGCGGATGTGCGCGGGCGGTGGAAGAGGAAGGAGAAGGGAAGCGGGCTATGGAGTAACGTTTTTTTACCACAATTTCTTAGGAAACTGAGTGCAATAATTGAGTAGTTTTGCAAACTACCAGTACTACACCTGAAACGGTTCAAAACCTATACTCCCTTAACAGCGCGCACTTCCCGCGTGAAACGGTAAGCGTCGCCCTGGAGTGTCAGTGTCGCATTAATGCCTGGCCAGAGCGGAGGCGACCTCTCACTGGCGCCGGCTTTGAAGTGGCGCGACAGCCAAGAGAGCGCCGCTTCTCGGTGCACGCGACTGCTCCGCGTTGAGACTGGCCATAGGCCCTGTTTGGATCCATGGGTTAGGCTGGTCGTAATGGTAGTATCATAGCTAGTATCATGCATGCCAACTAGGCAATTTTGATGAGGTGACATATCATTAAATGAAGAAAGAGATGGTGGAGTATCATATTATGATACCGTATCATAATAAATGCTATGCTACTTTGTGTCATGCATGGCAATAAATAGAGTACTACATGATACTATTATATGATAGTATGCATTAGGAAGGTAGTATCATACACTAGTATCATATGCATGATACTACTATATGATACTCCCCATTACAACCAGCCTTAGAGTTAGTTTGAGCTAGTTGGGGCTCAAATAGCCCTAAAGTATCCAAGCATGAGGGTTTAAATTGGAGCAAGTTGCACCGAACCCACCAAAAAAAACTATCCCACCCAAGAGGTGCTAACTAGAGATAGTTCTCATTGGGACCACTGAAAAATCACTTTTCTCTCTCCATGAAGTGCATTTATTGCCAAGCTAACTCTGTCACCGAAACACCTCTTTGGCTACAGTTAGTTCAGGGTTAGTCATGAGTTAGTCTAACCTCTAGCTAAGTTAGAGTATCAAACAGGAGCAGTATAGGACATGCAAGTTTCTCAAAGCATACAGGGAAATTCGTACGTGAAAGGATTTTTTTCTTTTTGAAAACGGAACGTGAAAGGAATTGTTTTAGAATGCTCTTGGCATGTTGCTAACATGTGATAGTTAACCGACCTCAATAGACGGCAGAAACGCCAGCCCGCCGCACTTTGATAGAGACGAGGAGGGAGAAGCGATACATGTTGCTGGATTACTAGAGATAGGTGTCGCACGGAAGCCAAGAAATACGGTGATAGCGTGGGTTAGCCATGTACTAGTATGATGTAACTACACTGGGCTGCCGTGTTTCGTACTCCCGAACTCCCGCCCTAGTACTGGCGATACTCCCAAACTCCCGCCCTAGTACTGGGTGGCGTCGAGGTTATCTCACCAACGAACTGCATAAAAGAGATTTTCAATGTCGGCGAACATATCTCAAGTATTCCAGAATTGCAACGATAAAATTATGATGACAACACCTCGGAGCTCAACTCCCCGGGACACTTCCACTAAACCCCTGACAGGAGGCACCAAGACAATGTTCTCATCATAAGCCATCGGAACGATTCCAAGATACTCGTGTGATCCTAAATTTTTTTTGTGAAATTTGAGAAGAGAAGAGTCAAAACTCTACGTCAGGATGCCTTACCAGAGCGATGAGGAGACTGGGAAGTAAAAGAATTCCTAAACTCTCCGATATATAATTCCTAAGTGACTCAAAACATTTTTCTAGACACAACTCGGCCTCTAAAAAAACGATCAAGTAATGGGGCTCCTAAGGTCGGGGAAGGCTCTGATACCAACTTGTAACACCCTCGATGCGACTATAGCTCCCACGTGTCGAGGCACGACTTAGAGACATAATCGCATTGAAGGCATATGTCGCAAGTTAGGCAATCTTCACAACATCCCATGTAATATGAATAATAAAGGGGAGATAACATAGTTGGCTTACACTCGCCACGTCAATCAGGAACATAAATAACATTACATCATCCAACACACTCATGGCCCGACTACAGCGCCAAAATAAAGAGAACCCAACATGCGACAACGGTCCCAATCACCCCCAACTGGGCACCACTACTGATCATCAGGAAAGGAAACGTAGTATCATTGAGAGTCTTCGTCGAACTCCCACTTGAGCTCGTACTCGTCACCTGGAGCGGAATCACCTGGACCTGCATCTGGAGTTGTAGTATCTTGGAGCCACAGGGACGCAGCAATCTCGTACCCTCGCGGTCAAGACTATTTAAGCTTATAGGAAGGGGTAAGCCAAATATATGTGGAGCTGCAGCAAGTGACTAGCATATATGGTGGCTAACTTATACGCAAAAGAGAGCGAGAAGAGGAGGCAAAGCACGAGCGAGAGTCTAAAGGAACAACCTGCGCAAGCATAACTCCAACACCGTGTCCACTTCCCGGACTTCGCCGAGAAGAGGCCATCACGGTAACACACTCAGTTGATTCATTTTAATTAATTAAGGTTCAAGTTGTCTACAACCGGACATTAACAAATTCCCGTCTTCCCATAACCGCGGGCACGACTTTCGAAAGTTCAATCCCTGCAGGGGAGTCCCAACTTAGCCCATGACAAGCTCTCACGGTTAATGAAGGAATAGACCTCCTCCCAAGACGTTCCGATCAGACTCGGTATCTCGGTAACTCAAGACACTTCGACAGGTTAAAACGAGACCAGCAACACCGCCCGAATGTGCCGACAAATCCCGATAGGAGCTGCACATATCTCGTTCTCAGGGCACACTCAGATAGGTCAAGCTACGAGTAAAACCAACCCTCAAGTTTCCCCGAGGTGGCCCCGCAGGCTGC
>NC_041392.1:269439720-269451422 GCF_002162155.2 Triticum dicoccoides | reverse complement strand
TCCGGTAACCCAAGGGAAAAAGAGGCTAGGTGGTGAATGGCAAAACCAAGGTTGAGCATTGCTGGAAAAGCTTTAAACAAGGCGAACTATCAAGGGGTTCCCATTATAACCCAACCACATAAGGAACGCAAAATCCGGGAACATAACACCGATATGACGGAAACTAGGGCGGGAAGAGTGGAACAAAACACTAGGCGAGAGGCCGAGCCTTCCACCCTTCACCAAGTATATAGATGCATTAAGATAACATGGCAACATAATGATATCCCAACAAGTAAATAAAAGATGTTCCAACAAGGAACGGCCTCCAATCTTCACCTGCAACTATCAACGCTATAAGAGGGGCCGAGCAAAGCGGTAACATAGCCAATCAACGGTTTGCTAGGACAATGGTGGGTTAGAGGTTTGACATGGCAATTTGGGAGGCTGACAAACAAAAGGTAGGCATCGTAGCATTGGCATAGCAAAAGAGCGAGCAAACTAGCATAGCAAAGATAGTAGTGATTTCGAGGGTATGACCATCTTGCCTGCACAGTTGTCAGAGTTGACTGGATCCTCACAAGCAAACTCAACGGGCTCCTCGGTAGCGAACTCATCTCCCGGCTCTACCCAAACAAGACAAACAAGCAACAAGGATACAATCAACCACGTGCAAACTCAATCAACACGATGCAAAGATGATATGCTATGCGGGATGCGATGCGGGATGCAAAATGCAAGATATGACAGGAAATGCATGAACCTGGCCTCAACTTGGAATTCTAAGGGTGCCACTGGAAAGATGGGATGAAATCACTTGAAAACGATATAAAGAACGCCGGAATTGGAGTTACAGTTTGGAAATGGCAAGCGTTTCAAAAATGACACCGGTGTGCGATTTATAGCAAGTAGGCATCTAAATGCAATGAGATGAACATGCTACAGCACCCAAACATGACAACAAAATGCATGGCAGGGATGCACACAAGATGCTTAACAAAAGACTAGCACTGAGCTACGGCCAATTCATCCATTATGAGGTTCAAACAAGCATGTCAAAAACGCAAATGCAAAACAGATTTCAGACTTACTGAAATTAACACATGTCTGAAATTTCAGATCACGAAGCCCTCTTCGAAGCAGCAAAACAACATGATACATGAACTGATTAAGACAAGTAAGAACATGTCACGGAGCTACTCAACAAGCTTAACAAAAGACCCAAAGTGACCTGGGGCCAAAAGGTTTCACAAAATATATTAACAAGCCCACGAACATAGCTAAAACACAATCAGTTTTTAGACTTGGTGAAAACTGAGACATGCTGAAATATAGCTCACGAAGGCATGTAAACGAGCTCGATGCACTTACTACGGTGCAAGTCATGGCAAGGCAAGCATATAACCATTAAGAAGGCACAAAAAGCTAGCTAGACATGGCAAGAACAATGGCATAGCATGCACGGATTAACTACAATAGCATCGGCAAAATCACAAACGAGTTGACGATCTGCCCAGATTCACCACGAAGCAAAAGTAGAGCTCGATTGACTCAAGCTAGGGTGCTCCATAATGGCACCTCTGGAAATAAGACAAAATCCTTAACAAAACATATGAAGGACTCACAGGCATAGCATGCACACAACAATCATGGCAAAAATGACAAAAGTCTAAGATGAGCTAGCAGATCTGACAATTAACTCACGAAGCCTCCTTCTAACAGCATATCGGGCATCAAGATGAGCTCAAATGAAAATGATGCAATGGAATGAAATGATGTACTCGTCGAGACGAACATTTTGATATACTAGATGTCCAAAACGGAGCTACGGATGGAAAGTTACAGCAGGTCAAAATCACATAAAAATTAGGGTTCGGAGGGAAAAAGTCAACCGAGGGGATATTTCCAGATCTAGATCCGGTGCGGATTTCGAGGATCGTCGGGGTTGAAGACGACGGCGGTCGGAGTTGGAGGGGTCGCCGGACTTGGCGAGGCACACCAGCCGGTGAGGGAGGCGGCGGCGAGGGGCGGCGACCGGGGCGGCGGCGAGGCCCGGCCGCGGTGGGGCACGGTGGCGCGGTCGCCGGAGCGGCGAGGTGGCGCGGCTCGCCGGCGGAGGCGGCGGCCGGCGAGAGGAGAGGCGGCGGCGCTCGGGCGCCTCGCGGGAGACGGCAGGCGCGGCACGGATCGGCGGCGCGGCGGCCGGCTTTGGGCCTTCGGGCCTGGCGGCGGCCGGCTGGTGGCGGCGCCACGTGGCGTGACGTGGTTGGCTGCGGCAGCAGGGCGGACACGTCCGGCCCGAATCGGACGTTGTCCGGCGGCGGCGGAGAGGTTTTTTTTTAGGGTTTCGTGGGGGAGGAGATCCAAAAACGGAGGGGCTGTATTTATAGGCATAAGGGGAGCTAGGAGTGTCCAAATGAGGTGCGGTTTTCGGCCACGCGATCGTGATCGAACGCTCTAGGACATGGAGCAGAGTTTGGTGGGTTTTGGGCCAAATTGGAGGGGTGTTGGGCTGCAACACACACGAGGCCTTTTCGGTCCCTCGGTTAACCGTTGGAGTATCAAACGAAGTCCAAATGGTACGAAACTTGACAGGCGGTCTACCGGTAGTAAACCAAGGCCGCATGACAAGTCTCGGTCCAATCCAGAAATGTTTAAACCCCACACACGAAAGAAAGCTAGAAATGACCACCGGAGGAGAACGAAGCGCCGGAATGCAAAACGGACAACGGGGAAAAAGCTCGAATGCATGAGACGAACACTTATGCAAATGCAATGCACATGATGACATGATATGAGATGCATGACAAAGAAAACAACACACGGAGACAAAGACCCGAACCCGAGAAATAAATATAACTTAACGCCGGAAACATCAAGAGTTGGAGTACAAATTGGGAAAGTTACATCCGGGGTGTTACAACACTCCACCACTACGAAAGGATCTCGTCGCGAGATCTAGGACTGAAAGAACACCGGGTACTCAGAACGGAGGTGATCCTCGCGTTCCCAGGTAGCTTCACGGTCGGAATGGTGCGACCACTTGACTTTGAGGAATTTGATTGACTTGTTGCGAGTCTTGCGTTCAGTCTCTTCAAGAATAGCAACTGGGTGCTCACGATAGGAGAGATCTTCTTGGAGCTCAATGTCCTCGAAGTTGACGGTGCGGTCAGGAATCTTGAAGCACTTTCGAAGCTGAGAGACATGGAACACATCATGAACATTTGCAAAGTTTGAAGGAAGCTCGAGTTGATAGGCGAGGTCGCCTCTCTTGCTGACAATCTTGAAAGGTCCCACGTATCTGGGGGCAAGCTTCCCTTTGATACCGAAGCGACGAGTACCTTTCATAGGAGAGACACGGAGGTAAACATGATCTCCGATCTCGAAAGCCAAATTACGGTGCTTACTATCATAGTAGCTCTTCTGGCGGGATTGGGCTGCTTTGAGGTTATCACGAATGACTTTGCACATTTCTTCTGCTTCTGTGATTAAGTCATTACCCAAAAGCTGACGTTCACTGGTTTCAGACCAGTTGAGAGGGGTACGGCACTTCCTGCCATACAGAATTTCAAATGGGGCCTTGCCCGAACTTGCTTGAAAACTATTGTTGTAGGAGAATTCAGCATAAGGAAGACAATCCTCCCACTTTATGCCGAAGGAGATCACACAAGCCCTGAGCATATCTTCAAGAATCTGGTTGACACGCTCGACTTGACCGCTTGTTTGAGGATGGAAAGCAGTGCTGAAGCGGATGTTGGTGCCCATGGCCTTATGGAAAGAATCCCAAAACTTGGAGGTAAAGATGCTGCCACGGTCTGAAGATATCACTTAAGGAATACCGTGCAGAGAGACAATGCGAGAGGTATAGAGTTCCGCCAATTGAGCGACAGTGATCGACTCTTTGATAGGCAGAAAATGAGCCACTTTGGTGAGTTTGTCGGTGACAACGAATATAGCATCATTGCCACGCTTGGACTTTGGAAACCCAGTCACGAAGTCCATTTCAATGTGGTCAAACTTCCATTCTGGAATGGCAAGAGGTTGGAGGAGACCTGCTGGCCTTTGGTGTTCTGCCTTCACTCTTCTGCAGACATCACATTCATTCACGAATTGAGCGATCTCGCGCTTCATTCGAGTCCACCAATAAGCTTGCTTAAGGTCCTAATACATCTTCGTGCTCCCAGGGTGGATGGAGAGGAGAGAATTGTGAGCCTCGTTCATGATCACATTACGGAGGTCACCTTTGGGCACAACAATACGATCCTCGAAGAAGAGAGTGTCCTTGTCATCAAGGCGGTAGCACTTGTACTTGGACTGACTCTTGGCAATCCCAATCTTCACCTTTTTCACCATAGCATCAAGAAGCTGGGCTTGGCGAATTTGGTCTTCCAAGGTAGGAGAGACTTGAAGGTTGGCGAGTAAACCTTGAGGAACAGCTTGCAGATTAAGTTTGCGGAAAGCTTCACAAAGCTCGGGTTGATAAGGCTTGAGAATCAGACTATTGCAGTAAGCCTTTCTGCTCAAAGCGTCAGCAATCACATTGGCCTTGCCTGGAGTATACTCAATACTCGGATTATACTCTTGAATCATTTCGACCCAACGAGTTTGCCTGAGGTTGAGATTAGGCTGAGTGAAGGTGTACTTGAGACTCTTGTGATCAGTGAAAATGTCCACTTTTCTTCCCAATAGAAGATGTCTCCAAGTCAAAAGAGCATGCACAACTGCCGCCAACTCGAGATCATGAGTGGGGTAGTTCTTCTCATTAGGCTTCAACTGGCGAGATGTATAAGCAACAACTTTCTTCTATTGCATCAATATTGCGCCAAGACCTTGGAGAGAGGCATCACAAAAGACCTCGTACGGCTTGGATTCATCAGGCGGAGTCAAAACTGGAGCAGTGATCAACTTCTCTTTCAAAGTGTTGAAAGCAACGTCACACTCCGGAGACCAAACGTACTTGACGTGCTTCTGAAGAAGATTTGAGAGAGGCTTCGCGATCTTAGAAAAGTTTTCAACGAATTTTCGGCAATAGCTTGCGAGACCGAGAAAACTGCGGAGGTGCTTCACGTTCTGAGGAGGTTCCCAATTCACAATTGCAGACACCTTCTCAGGATTCACAGCAATGCCCTTGGCAGAGATGATATGGCCAAGATAAAGAACCTCATCGAGCCAAAATTCACACTTGGAGAACTTGGCGTAGAACTGATGTTCCTTGAGCTTATCAAGAACCAAACTTAAGTGCTTGGCATGATCTTCCTTATTCTTGGAGAAAACCAGAATGTCATCGAGATAGACCAAAACGAAGTCATTGGTGTAGGCATTGAAGATGAAATTCATCATGCGAGAGAACGTCGGAGGAGCGTTGGCGAGGCCAAAAGACATGACAGTGTATTCATATGAACCAAAGCTTGTTCTGAATGCTGTCTTGGGAATATCTTCTTCACGAATGTGAATCTGGTGATAACCCATATGGAGATCAAGCTTGGAGAATACTTGGGCACCTTTGAGTTGTTCGAACAGCTCATTGATGTTGGGAAGTGGGTATTTGTTCTTGATGGTCTTCTTGTTCACTGGACGGTAATCAACACAAAGTCGGTCCATTCCATCCTTCTTCTTCACAAAAAGAACACCACAACCCCACGGAGAAGAATTAGGCCGGATGAGACCCATTCTTTATTGCTCATCGAGTTGCTTCTTCAGCTCCTTCAACTCTTCAGGTCCGAGCTTGTAAGGACGTTTGCACACAGGTTCCGTGCCAGGCTCAAGTTCAATAACGAATTCAACTAGCCGGTGCGGAGGCATTGCTGGGAGCTCTTCTGGAAAGACGTCTTGATATTCGCAAACGACTGGAATTTGAGCGATAGCATCCAATTCACCCTTCTCATTGAGAGAAAACAGACGGATAGTATCATCCCGAGCGGCAAAGACAATTACATCCTCAGACGAATGAGTCAATTGAATCTACCTGGCTGCACAATCAAGTTGAGCCTTGTGCTTAGAAAGCCAATCCATTCCGAGAATAAGATCAATACCAAGTTACCAAGAACCATTGGGGAAGAAAGGAACTTGTAGTCGCCCAACGTGATAGTAACAGCTGGCACCTCCAGACTAGCACTCAAACATTTGCTAGGAGAAACGATATCCATTTGTTTACCCAAATGAGAAGAAATGAACTCATGCTTGGTAAAAAATGGCTTTGACATGAAACAATGTGATGCACCCGTGTCAAAAAGAACTCTTGCAGGAATATCATTAATAGGAAGGTTACCCATGATCACATCTAACAAGTCCTCTGCCTGAGCTGCATTCATCAAATTGACCTTGGCATGCTTGGGGTTATGCTTGACCACAACTGTACTTGCCGATCTGACAGGAGGAGGAGGAGGAAGACGCCTCTGGTTGAAACACTTGTTGGCATAGTGACCCTTCTGTTGGCACTTGTTGCACGTGACCTCTGAAAGCGGACAGTGATACGGAGCACTCGATCTTGGAGCTTGAGACGAAGTCTTGTTCTGAAAGCCAGGGTTGGGTGGGTGGGAAGAACCACTGCCACCTTTGCTCTTCTACTGATACGGCTGATGGAACGGAGGAGGAGGAAGCCAAAACTTCTGCTGCTTGGCCACTTGAGTAGAGGAAGAAGGAGTAACATCTCTGACTCGCTTCTTGGAAGCATCACACCTCAACTGAGCAGCCTCTTGCTTCAGTGCCATGTTGTAGAACTCATCGTACCTCAAGGGCTCGAAGAGAACAAGAGCGAGCTGAATATCTTCTCTGAGACCACCCCTGAACTGGTATATCATGCTCTTCTCATTAGGCACGTCCTGCTTGGCAAAGCGTGCGAGCTTCTGGAACAACTTGTTGTAGTCATAGACAGACAAAGAGCCTTGCTTCAGATTGCGGAATTCCTCACGCTTGCTTTCAACCATGCTCTGGGGAATATGATGAGCTCGGAAATCTCGACAGAAATCATCCCAAGTGATAACACGTCCACCTCTGGAGTCCCTGTACTGCTGGAACCATTCTGCAGCTTGATCTTTGAGTTGGAAGGAAGCGAACTTAACAAAGTCCTCAGGCCTGACGTTACTGCACTCGAAATGCTTACACAGATCCACAAGCCAATCGTCAGCATCGGTTGCCTCAACACAATTGCTAAAAGTCTTTGGCCCGTTAGCAAGGAACTAGTTGTGTAGCAAAGTGACTCTGATTGCTGCCTTGATTCCCTTGACTGCCTTGATTGCGCTCTTGAAGAATTTGCAAGATCAGCTATGTGTTTGCATTGGTTGCGGCCATCACAGCTTGCCATGCCTCTGGAGGAGGTGGGGGTGGTGGCTGATCAGGATTCGGAGTCGTGCACGTTGGAGGAGCCATCCTGAAGAGGGTGACCACCATTAGCACATTGACAGATAATATTGAAGCTGAATCCAACGGAATGAAAATTGCAACATATAGTCTTCACATCCGAACAAAATGAACGAATGCATTCCTCTTGAAATGGTCACATATCCATAAATTGAGAAGCCACGTAGAATTAAGGTAGAGAAATAAATCAACAAGGTACGGATCAAGAACGAATAATCGGTAAGAAATCCCAATCTCAAACTAATATCCGTGGAAGAAGAACTAGAGCTACTAGAATCCCACCTATGAAACTCCCGAACCTTTCCGGTTATGCAATCAGGTGTTGGGGATACAGGGGAATCATAATATCTCACCCAAACTAGCAAATCCTACATCCAGCTATATCCATCCTTCAACACATAACCAAGAAACCTTCGGAAACCATCTACCTCAACCTTCGAAAAGCATCCATTGTACAAGTTATGGCGATACTCCCGAACTCCCGCCCTAGTACTGGGTGGCGTCGAGGTTATCTCACCAACGAACTGCATAAAAGAGATTTTCAATGTCGGCGAACATATCTCAAGTATTCCAGAATTGCAACGATAAAATTATGATGACAACACCTCAGAGCTCAACTCCCCGGGACACTTCCACTAAACCCCTGACAGGAGGCACCAAGACAATGTTCTCATCATAAGCCATCGGAACGATTCCAAGATACTCGCGTGATCCTAAATTTTTTTTTGTGAAATTTGAGAAGAGAAGAGTCAAAACTCTACGTCAGGATGCCTTACCAGAGCGATGAGGAGACTGGGAAGTAAAAGAATTCCTAAACTCTCCGATATATAATTCCTAAGTGACTCAAAACATTTTTCTAGACACAACTCGGCCTCTAAAAAAACGATCAAGCAATGGGGCTCCTAAGGTCGGGGAAGGCTCTGATACCAACTTGTAACACCCTCGATGCGACTATAGCTCCCACGTGTCGAGGCACGACTTAGAGACATAATCGCATTGAAGGCATATGTTGCAAGTTAGGCAATCTTCACAACATCCCATGTAATATGAATAATAAAGGGGAGATAACATAGTTGGCTTACACTCGCCACGTCAATCAGGAACATAAATAACATTACATCATCCAACACACTCATGGCCCGACTACAGCGCCAAAATAAAGAGAACCCAACATGCGACAACGGTCCCAATCACCCCCAACTGGGCACCACTACTGATCATCAGGAAAGGAAACGTAGTATCGTTGAGAGTCTTCGTCGAACTCCCACTTGAGCTCGTACTCGTCACCTGGAGCGGAATCACCTGGACCTGCATCTGGAGTTGTAGTATCTTGGAGCCATAGGGACACAGCAATCTCGCACCCTCGCGGTCAAGACTATTCAAGCTTATAGGAAGGGGTAAGCCAAATATATGTGGAGCTGCAGCAAGTGACTAGCATATATGGTGGCTAACTTATACGCAAAAGAGAGCGAGAAGAGGAGGCAAAGCACGAGCGAGAGTCTAAAGGAACAACCTGCGCAAGCATAACTCCAACACCGTGTCCACTTCCCGGACTTCGCCGAGAAGAGGCCATCACGGTAACACACTCAGTTGATTCATTTTAATTAATTAAGGTTCAAATTGTCTACAACCGGACATTAACAAATCCCCATCTGCCCATAACCGCGGGCACGGCTTTCGAAAGTTCAATCCCTGCAGGGGAGTCCCAACTTAGCCCATGACAAGCTCTCACGGTCAACGAAGGAATAGACCTCCTCCCAAGACGTTCCGATCAGACTCGGTATCTCGGTAACTCAAGACACTTCGACAGGTTAAAACAAGACCAGCAACACCGCCCGAATGTGCCGACAAATCCCGATAGGAGCTGCACATATCTCGTTCTCAGGGCACACTCAGATAGGTCAAGCTATGAGTAAAACCAACCCTCAAGTTTCCCCGAGGTGGCCCCGCAGGCTGCCCGGTTCGGACCAACACTCAGAGGGAGCACTGGCCGGGGGGGGGTTAAAATAAGATGACCCTTGGGCTCCGGTAACCCAAGGGAAAAAGAGGCTAGGTGGCGAATGGTAAAACCAAGGTTGGGCATTGCTGGAAAAGCTTTAAACAAGGTGAACTATCAAGGGGTTCCCATTATAACCCAACCGCGTAAGGAACACAAAATCCGGGAACATAACACTAATATGACGGAAACTAGGGCGGCAAGAGTGGAACAAAACACTAGGCGAGAGGCCGAGCCTTCCACCCTTCACCAAGTATATAGATGCATTAAGATAACATGGCAACATAATGATATCCCAACAAGTAAATAAAAGATGTTCCAACAAGGAACGGCCTCCAATCTTCACCTGCAACTATCAACCTATAAGAGGGGCTGAGCAAAGCGGTAACATAGCCACTCAACGGTTTGCTAGGACAATGGTGGGTTAGAGGTTTGACATGGAAATTTGGGAGGCTGACAAGCAAAAGGTAGGCATCGTAGCATTGGCATAGCAAAAGAGCGAGCAAACTAGCATAGCAAAGATAGTAGTGATTTCGAGGGTATGATCATCTTGCCTGCACAGTTGTCAGAGTTGACTGGATCCTCATAAGCAAACTCAACGGGCTCCTCGGTAGCGAACTCGTCTCCCGGCTCTACCCAAACAAGACAAACAAGCAACAAGGATATAATCAACCACGTGCAAACTCAATCAACACGATGCAAAGATGATATGCTATGCGGGATGCAAAATGCAAGATATGACAGGAAATGCATGAACCTGGCCTCAACTTGGAATTCCAAGGGTGCCACTGTAAAGATGGGATGAAATCGCTTGAAAACAATATAAAGAACGCCGGAATCGGAGTTACGGTTTGGAAATGGCAAGCGTTTCAAAAATGACACCGGTCTGCGATTTACAGCAAGTAGGCATCTAAATGCAATGAGATGAACATGCTACAACACCCAAACATGACAAAACAATGCATGGCAGGGATGCACACAAGATGCTTAACAAAAGACTAGCACTGAGCTACGGCCAATTCATCCATTATGAGGTTCAAACAAGCATGTCAAAAACGCAAATGCAAAACAGATTTCAGACTTAGTGAAATTAACACTTGTCTGAAATTTCAGATCACGAAGCCCTCTTCGGAGCAGCAAAACAACATGATATATGACCTGATTAAGACAAGTAAGAACATGGCATGGAGCTACTCAACAAGCTTAACAAAAGACCCAAAGTGTCCTGGGGCCAAAAGGGTTCACAAAATATACTAACAAGCCCACGAACATAGCTAAAACACAATCAGTTTTTAGACTGTGAAAACTGAGACATGCTGAAATATAGCTCACGAAGGCATGTAAACGAGCTCGATGCACTCACTACGGTGCAAGTCATGGCAAGGCAAGCATATAACCATTAAGAAGGCACAAAAATCTAGCTATACATGGCAAGAACAATGGCATAGCATGCACGGATTAACTACAATAGCATCGACAAAATCGCAAACGAGTTGACGATCTGCCCAGATTCACCATGAAGCAAAAGTAGAGCTCGATTACCTCAAGCTAGGGTGCTCCATAATTGCAAGTAAAGACATGTATGGATAGAGCATAACATGATTAACAAAACTCCTTTACTGATCATCCTCAAAAGAGGCACGGATCACTAGTAAACAAGCTGAACATATGGCATCATGAACTAAATAATCCCAGACTTAGTGAAAACTACCAAGTCTCTGAAAACAGATTTACCGGGTGCCTCACTTTGCAAGCTTGCACAAGTCACCACACACATCCTAAAAATGCATGGGTTGCACCTCTGGAAATAAGACAAAATCCTTAACAAAACATATGAAGGACTCACAGGCATAGCATGCACACAACCTTCCTGGCAAAAATGACAAAAGTCTAAGATGAACTAGCAGATCTGATAATTAACTCACGAAGCCTCCTTCTAACTGCATTTCTGGCATCAAGATGTGATCAAATGAAAATGACGCAATGGAATGAAATGATGTACTCGTCGAGGCGAACATTTTGATATACTATATGTCCAAAACGGAGCTACGGATACAAAGTTACAGTAGGTCAAAGATCGCATAAAAAATTAGGGTTCGGAGGGAAAAAGTCAACTGAGGGGATATTTCTAGATCTAGATCCGGCGCAGATTTCGAGGATCGCCGGGGTTGAAGACGACGGCGGCCGGAGTTGGAGGGGTCGTCGGACTTGGCGAGGCACGCCGGTCGGTGAGGGAGGCGGCGGCGAGGGGCGGCGACCGGGGCGGCGGCGGCGAGGCCCGGCCGCGGAGGGGCGCGGTGGCGCGGTCGCTGGAGCGGCGACGTGGCGCAGCTCACCGGCGGAGGCGACGGTCGTCGAGAGGAAAGGC
>NC_041392.1:269427666-269439309 GCF_002162155.2 Triticum dicoccoides | reverse complement strand
ATCGGCGGCGCGGGGGCCGGCTTTGGGCCTTCGGGCCCGGCGGCGGCCGGCTGGTGGCGGCGCCACGTGGCGTGACGTGGTTGGCTGCGGAGGCGGGGCGGACACGTCCGGCCCGAATCGGACGTTGTCCGGCGGCGGCGGAGAGGTTTTTTTTAGGGTTTCGTGGGGGAGGAGATCCGAAAACGGAGGGGTGTATTTATAGGCATAAGGGGAGCTAGGAGAGTCCAAATGAGGTGCGGTTTTCGGCCACGCGATCGTGATCGAACGCTCTAGGACATGGAGCAGAGTTTGGTGGGTTTTGGGCCAAATTGGAGGGTTGTTGGGCTGCAACACACACGAGGCCTTTTCGGTCCCTCGGTTAACCGTTGGAGTATCAAACGAAGTCCAAATGGTACGAAACTTGACAGGCGGTCTACCGGTAGTAAACCTAGGCCGCATGACAAGTCTCGGTCCAATCCGGAAATGTTTAAACCCCACACACGAAAGAAAGCTAGAAATGACCACCGGAGGAGAACGAAGCGCCGGAATGCAAAACGGACAACGGGGAAAAGCTTGAATGCATGAGACAAACACGTATGCAAATGCAATGCACATGATGACATGATATGAGATGCATGACAAAGAAAACAACACATGGAGACAAAGACCCGAACCTGAGAAATAAATATAACTTAACGCCGGAAACGGCAAGAGTTGGAGTACAAATTGGGAAAGTTACATCCGGGGTGTTACAAAATATTATGAGTGCAGACGCTCCACCACGCTCCACCACAAGGTTCTTTGCTCCTTCTCGGTCGTCCGGAATCTATGTTTTTCCACTCTATTTTTTTACGTGAGCTTTGTTCATCCTTTTGCCAACACGTGAGACATCTAGCATCAAGGTGCACGTGTTATGCAAGGATCGTTCCATCTATATGAAGAACACGTGGGACTGGAACTACGAGACGGACATGTACCTAGGAGTGGACGTATGAACCTGAGTAATGTAGCGCAGTAAGTGAAGTAGAAAGGCACAAATGGTATGAACATGCGTGACATATAGGGTGTGTTTGGTTGCGTTCTCGTCTCAGCATAGTTGTTCCCTCTTCATGCATGCTCAACTCAACACCCCTCTTCATGCATGCTCTCTTCATGCATGCTTCTAGTGTATTTGTGCTAAACTAGTGTGGACTCATGCACCCTCCATACACTCTACCAAACACCCAAAAGTAGGTCGAGAAGGGAACTCTTGGGCGACATTTGTCTCTTACTACGTACTACCACTAAATGTTGTACGTGCAATGCACGGTGATGTTATGGAGTATGTGCCTAAGTACTCTACTACTACTATATTAGTTGGAGGCACCTATTAACTTTTATATTTGTTTACGTGTATGCCCCGAGACCTTCCAACTAGACGTGTCTTTCTCTCCAGGTCGCACTTTGTATCGTTCATACCACTAAGTACTACTACGTGTGGTCTCCGACCCAGAAGTGGAAGAAGTGGAGACGCTCTACCACGCTGTTTTTTTATGCTGGGCTCTACCACGCTGTTCATGTCCCACTCCTTTCGCTGACGTGTGGGACATCCAGCATGTGCCATGTTTGGCACCCTTCATCGTAAGAGTTGAAACGCTAGCATTCATCATAAATAAAAAATAATTATAAATCGGCAGTGATACTAATTTTTTGCGAACCAATCAGCAGTGATACTATACCACGCGGTTCCCTTGCTCGTCGATATCGGAAAGAATACTTCCATTCGCCAACATGTGGGATGTCGACCATCCTGGTCCACTTGCCATGCACGCAGAACTCCAGGGAGAGTCACCCAGGTCGTCGGGCCGCAGTAACAATGACTAATGAGCCGTCAAATCACATGCCCACTTCCCACTTTGAAGTTGCTCGGACGAAGGAACCATCATGACTTCGTTGAATTCCGCTTCTTGAAGAAAACTACTGTACCAGCAGTACTGCTAGCTACAGTAGTTACTCCAAAAAAGGCCTCCTTTCGTTCATAGGATAGGAATATGAAAATCATAGGAAGTGAGATGACATGCATCTCAATTCCTATAGAGAAAGAGATGCCATTTGATGCTTAGGATAGGAATTTTTCCATTTAGTCTAGGCTAATGTACTGGTAATTTGCTCTAAAAACTACAGTAGTAACTAGTAGTATTGGTACATGCTCGTACTCAGACACAGACACACACACTAACTACTAGTACTACTACTTCTCACATGTTGGCCAGACGTCGTCGTTCTCCTTCCCGGCTTTGTCAGCGACACCCCACCGTGCTTGGATCTCCGCCGACCTCTCTGCAGCAGCGCGTGTGTCCTTTTCTTTCTTGCGGCGGTGGGCCTCTCTTTTCTTGAGTGCTTTCTGACTTTTCTGCTCCCTCTGTGCGGCTTTGGCCGCCTCTTGCTTTACCGCCCATTCGGCCTTGGCATCTCCAAATTCCTCCCACATAGTTGTGAGGTCGCGAGCGGCGATGAACTCGGCATGGCGGGATGCCATCGCTTCCCTACCATTTTGTGTGCGGTCGTGGGCAGCGAGGAACTCGGCGCGGTGGGATGCCATCGCTGCCTTACCGGTTAGTGTGCGGCGCGGTGGCATGAATGATACTTGGTGAGAGCTTTGGGGTGGAGTGGCCGGACAACCATATAGTGCATTGGTTTGTCAAGAGCTCAAGGACAGAAGACGAAGCAAATTTGGATTCCCCTTCAATCCTGGTCATTTATTACCGAGTAAAATGCATTGGCGGTCATCGAACTTGTCTTGATAGCTCACTTTGATCATTGTATACGAGATATGGTGATTATACGATCACTAGCTCAGCGTATAGCTCCGTATTTGTCTGATTGACCAGTCAAATAGTCCGCATGCGCCTCATCAGCTCGTGTTCTTTATCTATATATGCGGGCCTACCTGTCAATGGAGAAAGAAATACTGTAAAAACCAAAATTATGCATATGTGGGGAATCAAACCACGGACTCGTCGCTACAACGCACCTCGTCAGCCAAATGAAAATGAAATACTTCGCGTCAGACACTCACGCTCACGCTGTCAAAGCATGCTAATGCATGCACATCGCCCTCTAAATCAAAGCCCTGCTCATGGCGCAATGCAAGCGGCGAGACCATCACCTGCGCGCCCCAGCGGTGCCTGACATTACTGTTTAGACGTTTGATGGATGCCTACGCGAACGCTGAGCATGTATTCACCTGGCTCAACACCCACGGTCATACTCGGATCACCTTGCTCATGTATATCGTCCATCACAACGATAATCTATAAAACAGCCTAAGCTAGAGAGGGTACTATGGTAGTATGGTACGGAGTATGTACTATCGTGAGCGACCGATCTTAGTGACACTGCACACTGAAACCCCTTCCATCGCTAGCGCACGCTTCCCGCCTGAAACAGTCACCGTCTCTCCAGAATCTCAATGCCGCATTCACCGGACTTAACTGCAGGTGCAATTGGTGTGTCACTGACATGCGGGCCAGATGCCTGTTGGGGCCACATGTCAGTAACCCAAGCACATCTGCAGTGTCACATCCCTAGTTCTGACAATGCCTAGTGCATGCATTAGAGTGTTACATCATGTTTAAATTTCATTTAAACCTGAGGTGGGGATTGACTAAGCCCTAGCACCAAATGCATTCAACTAGGGTCAAAATAAAACCTTCTTCATTGAACTCAAAATGTCCTCTAAAAATGTTCAACATTTCTGGTTGAGGTGGAAGCATCTACCAAAAATGGTTTATATTTTTGCAGGACATAATTGGTCACTGAATTAAATCATATAGTATTTTCATTTGGGCATTTAAATGCTATTAAATATTTCAAATGCTCAAGTAATCATAAACTAAAATGTTTACTGTTGGATATATTCCAAACAGTAGCCATGATTAGTTTCATGATTTTTGAAAGTGTCTGAGTATTTTTAATAAAGCCCTAAATTTACAGAATAATAGAAAACTGAGATAATTAGAAGAGAGAGAGAGAAAGACCCGTACCTGGGCCACTTACTGTAGCCGGCCCAGCTTCTGCGCGGCCCGTTACTGTGCAGCCCAGCTGCCAGTCATCTTCCTCCCCTCGCCCCGAAGCAGCTGCGTGCTGGACGCACGCGCGCCGACGCCGGCCACCTCCTGCTTCGCCGTGGCAGCCTCCCCGACTTCCTCGCGACGCCACGGAGACGTCCCCGACCCCCTCTCACTTCTCCCTCGCTCTCTGGACCTCCCTCCCCCTCGCTCCTCTGTTCCCCTCCCGCGACCGAGCGGAGCTCGCCGTCATCGTCGCCGTACCCATGGCCACCGGCCTCCTCTAGCCTCGCCGATGCACCCAGGAGCTCCGCTTCGACCCCTTCTTCCTCCCCACCGATCCACAGCCCTCCGGAAGCCCTGCATCGCCGTCATCGCCGTCGTCTTCTACCTCGGGACCGCCGGCCATCTTCATCAAATTCGTCGGCTCCGGTGCCTCCCCGAGCTCCCCGAGGCCACCGTCGCAACCCCTGTGAGCTCCACTCCGTTTCCCCTCCTTCATTTTGCTCGTTCCCGTGCCGTAGCACCCCCGGCCACATTCCCGAGCACCGCCGTCCGCCATGGCCGCGTAGCTCTCCTGACCCGAGCCCCTCTGCTCGAACCCGTGGCACCAGCGCGCTTCTGGTGGCCCGCGGATGCCGTCTGGACCATCAGTTTCTCTCCTAGCGCGCCGCAGCCCAACCCCGCACATGGCCGAACTCCGGCCGCCGCCTCGGGCTCCACTCCGGCGAACCCCGGCCACCCCCGCATCTCCCGTTGGCCCTATTAGATGCGCGCGAGTTCGGGCATCCCGTAGAGCCCCTCCGCCGCTCTTTTGGTCATCGGAGGGCGAATCCCGACCCCCTCCGCCGTCTCTGGCTCCGCCGGCGACGAGCCGCGGGTCAACTCCGGCGAGTTGACCCGGGGTTTGACCCCCTGACGTGTGGGCCCAGGCGCCTGCTTAGTTAGTGCTAGGTTAGTTCGTGTTAATTAACTTAGTTAATTAGGTAAGCCACTGACATGCGGGCCCCGCCCGGCTAACTAAGTTAGTTAGGGCTAACTAACTTGGTTAGTTGACTGGGTCACTGACCAGTGGACCCCCACTGGTCAGGTTTGACCTGAATCTGCCCCGTTGACCTGATGACGTCAAGGTGATGTCATGCTGACGCATTAAATGATTTTCTGGATTTAAAATAAATCAGAAAATCCAGAAAATTGTATAAACTTCTAAAATTCATAGAAAATCAACCGTAACTCCAAATTAAATAATTTATATATGAAAAATTATCAAAAAAATTCAAGGAATCCATCTGTACCATTTTCATGCATGTTAGAACAACTTATAGCTGTTGTTTAGCACAAATCAATTAAATGGCATTTAAATAATCACATATGGAGTTTGAATTTGAATCTTGTATTCAAACCAACCCCATTTAACTTTTTGCTAGATGCATTAGCCCAAAACACATTCATTTTGCCATGTCATGATCATGCATCATATTGTGCATTGCATTGATTGTGTTCCCTTCTGTGTTGCCGGTATTTGTCCCCTCTCGATAGACGTGATACCGATGATGTGATCGTTGACACTGATGAAGACTCAACGTTATCTTCAGAAGTGCCAGGCAAGCAAAACCCCCTTGTTCATTCCGATAAAATCCCACTCTCTCGCTCCTGCTCTCTTTTACTGCATTAGGACAACAACGATTCATCTGTTACCTGCTGCGGTAGCTGAACCCCTTTATCCTTTGCATGACCTGTCATTGCCACAGTAAATAGATGAAACCCACTAGCATGAGTAGGAGTTGTTTGAGCCCTGTTGTGCCTACTCATTCATGCTTGTTTGTCATGCCTGCTACTGCTTAGAGTCGAGTCAGGTCTGATTCATCCGGGATGAATCAGAGGTGTGTGAACATGTCCTACTATGTGTGAGAACACGATTTGGTAAAGGTAGCGGTGAGAGGCCATGTAGGAGTACATGGTGGGTTGTCTCATTGCAGCCGTCCTCAGGAACTGAGTTCTATGTTTGTGATCCATGATTCAGCTACTACCACGCATTGGGCCCGAAACCAATGGACCCTCTCGGCTTCTTGATCACCCTTGTCCTCTGTCCAGGAGTTGCAAGTAGTTTCTGGTGTTTGTAGTATGCTGGAGGCCGTGCGCAGCGCTGACCGTAGGGGTGGGCTGTGATGCGGTAGGCACGTGGCACGGTGTACCGGGCGCCCGTTTGGTGTCTCGGGAACCCTGTTCACATCATTTGGGGCTGTGAGCGAAACTCCGGCCGGATCTCCTCATGGATGGAACCCGAATAGGCGATAGACCTGGACTAGAGACTTGAGTGTTTAGGCAGGCCGTGGCCGACACCCACGTTGGGCTTCCGCTTGAAGGTTTCCGAGTACATGTCGTGTAAACGGCGGTAAGTGGTGAGAGCGTGTGTGAAGAAGTACACCCCTGCAGGGTTAACATTATCTATTCGAATAGCCGTGTCCGAGGAAAAGGACTTCTGGGTTGCTTATATCAGTTCATAGACAAGTGAAAGTGGATATTTTAAAATGCGCAAGATAAGCGTGAGTGCTATGGATGGCGTTCTCGTAGGGAGACGGGAGCGGATCCATAGTGGTGTATTGATATGGTGAATATGTGGACTCGTGTGCGCCACCTCAAAAGAGTTACTTGCAGTCGTAGTTTAGGATAGCCACTGAGTCAAAGCTGGCTTGCTGCAGTTAAACTCCACCATCCCCTTTGTTGATAATGATGCATATGTAGTTAGTTCTGATGTAAGTCTTGCTGGGTACATTTGTACTCACGTTTGCCTATTTTATGTTTTTGCAGAGAGACTTCAGTCTCACTAGTAGTTCCGCTTGGACTTCGACGTTTAGCTTGATACCTCAGCTACGATCTTGTGCCCTCGGCAGGATCTGATAGATAGTCAGGCTTCTCAGCCTTTTTCATTTATAGATGTCTGTACTCAGACATGATAGCTTCCGCTTGTGCTTTGACTTGTATGCTCTGATTGTTGGGTCATGAGACCCATGTTTGTAATATCTCGCTCCTCGGAGCCTATTGATAAATTACTTGAGTCGTAGAGTCATGTTGTGATGCCATGTTGTGTTTGCACATATCGAGCATATTGTGTGTATGTTATTGAAATGCTTGGTATGTGTGGGATCTGACTATCTAGTTGTTTATCTTTAGTAGCCTCTCTTATCGGGAAATGTCTCCTAGTGTTTCCATTGAGCCTTGGTAGCTTGCTACTGCTCCGGAACACTTAGGCTGGCCGGCATGTGTCCTTCTTCGTTCCTGTGTCTGTCCCTTCGGGGAAATGTCACGCGATGAATACCGGAGTCCTGTTAGCCCGCTACAGCCCGGTTCACCGGAGTCCTGCTAGCCCAGTGCTACAGCCTGGATTCACTCGCTGATGACCGACACGTTCGATGCTGGGTCATGGATGCATGTCCCTGTAAGTTTGTGCCACTTTGGGTTTACGACTAGCCATGTCAGCCCGGGCTCCTTATCATATGGATGCTAGCGACACTGTCATATACGTGTGCCAAAAGGCGCAAACGGTCCCGGGCAAAGGTAAGGCGACACCCGTGGGAATACCGTGCGTGAGGACGCAAAGTGATATGAGGTGTTACATGCTAGGTCGATGTGGCATTGAGTCGGGGTCCTGACATGCAGTTAAGTCACTGAAGCAGCGTCCGCATTCACGCCCGACGAACCTACTCCGACGCCAGTTGTCCATCCGTCAGCCGCGGCTCATTGCCATTTGCCCGCTATATTAAGGTGGTGTTTGTTTCCAGGGACTTTTTTGTGTAGGGACTAGAAAAAGTCCTTCTTAGAGACTTTTTTACCAAATGGGAGGGACTTTTTAGGGACTAAACTAGGCATTTTTTGCGACTAAATGAAGAAGACTCTCAAGGAGAGTCTTTTTGGGACTTTTTGGAACTTTTCCAACAATGCCCTTCCATGCACTCATTCGCCCGCCACCCCATGGTGTTGTTTGATTGTTATTTTTCTATATACTAGGGGCAACATGGTCATTTAATAACCTCTAGGAAGGGACTACGGACTTTTTAGTCTCTGGAAACAAACAGGGATGGACTTTTTAGGGACTAGGGACTTTTTAGTAGGGACTAAAAAAAGTCCAAGGACTAGAGAACCAAACACCACATAACTTGAGCCCCAGCTCCCAGCCATAGCCAAAGACCCACACTTATTCTCCTCCGGACCCTTCCTTCTGTCGGCACCACTTCAACCATGGCCTCCTGGCGCTCTGAAGCTCTCTTGGACGTACTGTCGCAAGAGCAGACGAGGGACATCGGTAGCTCTGCTCTGGGCGTGCTCCGAAGCTCTCTTTGACGTACTGTCACAGGAGCAAACAAAGGAGATCGCTGGCACCCCCGCCCCCCCGGCTGCCCTCCGCTGCCACGACCACAAAGCCGGCGCGCGTGCGCGGGGCGCAGCCGGCAGTGTGGAAGAGTAGTACACGGTAGGTCGCCGCCGCTCTGGTCCCGGGAAGGCCACCGCTACTCCACTCAGCCGACGCCATGCTTGGTGGGGTAAACATCGGCGGCCGATTAGCCGCTTGACGGAGATGTGGAGGCGGAAATCTTCAGAACCTTGTGCTCCGGAGGAGGAGGTTATCGAGGCGGATGAGGAGGAGGCAAAGGCAATGGCCGGCTTTCTCGGGTTCATGGCCGGACATGGTGGTCGGGCGCCGGCGATCGTTTAGATTAGGTTTGCAGTAGGTTTTAGTACGGTTTGTGCGAAATATGTAATGAATTTCATCCAGTTTGTAGGAAATGTTTTCGAAATGTAATGAATTTCATCCGGTTAATTTGAAATTTGCTTTGTTTGCACAAATTTCATCCACTTAGTTCATATAGTTGTCGAAAGGTATGCGGGCAGCATCGGATGGCATCCATCAGTGTCCTCGGACACATGCCAATGTAAATTTGTGGGCCAGCGCTGGAGATGCCCTAACTATCATGCTATAATCGCTAACAATCCTCCATTATTTGGCAGGGAACAGTTATTCCTCAATCAAAATCAGATCTGCAGTGTTTTGCACTCCTCCCGCGTAAGAGTGTAAACTCTTGCTTACATAAAAATGGAGCAAGTGGACGACAATGTAGCACGTCGTATCACTCGAACTAGCCCGCCTAACAAGCGGGAAAGCACCGCCCTCGTCATTTTGTTTTGGATTTCTATCGATCGATCGTGCGAAAATGTTACGCTTCGCAAGTTCCAAAGGAAAAGGCGGCACACTTACGACTCGTACGCATCGCAACCCCGATAGTCCGGCTCGCACGCCGCTCACCAGAGGGGACACGTGTTGTCTTGCAATTTCACTGACATGTGGGACCGTAATTGAATAAACCGTCGATAGCCGAAATCTAATCGCTCGGCGGGTGTCGGCTGAGAAGAGAGAAATGGGGGAGGGAGAAGAGATCGCCCGCCCGCCGCGCACGGACTCCAACAAATATATGGTGATAATGTGAGGTGGGTCATGCTGGAGTCCGGACCGCTTCCGGAGCCTGCTCTCACCGCCTTGGGCCCTCAAGACGCCAGCTGCCCGCCGCATGCATGCATAGCAATTAGTACTCCTTATGTGGAGGAGAGAGAGGCATTGACAAATTCAAGGAGTGGGCTCTGCAAGAGCCCGTCTCTACACGTGCTCCTAGGTATAAAAAAATAATTCTAAAAAAGGCATAAAAAACAATTGTGTCTTAAAATGTAGCGACCCGACCTCAGACGGTCAAGTCTCTGTGCTTCAGTGTCATCCCTGGATCTGCTGACACGCACAGTACTTGAAGGATTTATAACAGAGTAGCAATCACACACTTATTACATCGAGTGTCTCAAAAGAGAACTTATTACAAATAATATGGCTTAAGACCATCTAATAATGATAACAGCGGAAGGCTTGGAAGATAAGTGAGTCCATCAACTCGAACGGCATCACTGAGTATAGAACCACGACCTAAGGCTCCTTATTCATCGTCTGAAAAGTCTGCAACATGAACGTTGTAGCCCGAAAACGGGTCAGCACATGGAATATGCTGGCAATGTAACACATAGAGAGTAGTGAACAGAAATAGGCTATACTACATGCATATATGGCTGGTGGAAAGCTCTATGGTTACAGTTTTGCATAAAGCCAATTTTTCCCTACTATAAAGGAATAAATTTATTTAACTATCATGGTAGTTGATAAACATTGAGAGCGTAGACACCCTCTCAATCCCAATTAAACATCATCATTAAAACCCAACAAAATTAATTAAGGTCACATGATGAGATTCACATGATAATCCAAGTACTAGATACTCAAGACATCCATAACCGGGGACACGGCTAACCATGATTAGTTTATACACTCTGCAGAGGTTTGTGCACTTTTCCCCACAAGACTCGATCTCCTCCATTGGGATTCTCGCACTACATGGTGTTTGAGAAATGGATGACCGAGACATAGTCTTTCAGAAGCGCTAGCACCTTACGATCAGGTAGACCGTTACACCTACTTTCCCCTACATCTGCTAGTCTACCACTATAAGAGTTCACATGACTTAATCAACTATGCTAGAGCCCATAGTAGCTTGTGGCTGCGCATGGAAGTTTCTAGTATGAATAATCTCATGATCCCTTTGAGCCTGGGTGGCGGTCCATAAAGAAAAACAAGCAATCGCTAGAATACCCAGGTGCCTCAATCCACCCAGATGTGTATTAAAGTTGCCACCTTAAGTTGAACCATTAATTAACATTCTCACATCTATCATGGATACACTCAAACCCAATCCAGGTCTACAAGCATAGCATGGCATAAGCAAACGTAGAAGTAACTCCCAGGGTTTGATAATAAAATAGGTAATAGGTACTACCTCATCTACTTCCCAAAACCCACATATTAATCAGATCCTATTCATGCAATGGTTTGGGGATTGATTTAATGCAATAAAACTGGGTAGTAAGAGGTATGATCAAAGTGTTACTTGCCTTGCTGATGATCCGCGGAACCTAGAGATTCGAAGTAGCAAGCGGCGCACTCTAGGTACTCTAACGCAAACAAACAAACAAACAAGCATACAATAAGTACTAATCTAATGCACAGGTAAAACTCAAATAAGAGATCTAACCAGAAAGTTCAACTTAAGAACTCCGGTTTGCAAAAGAAACAAATCGAACGAAACAACGAAAGTCAAACGGCGAAAGAAAACAAGCTTCGATTACTAATCTGGACCTAAGTCAAATTTTATAGAAGCAAAAACTTGTTTGAGTTGGTTAAACGGAAAGAGGGTTTTGAGAGGAAACTCTAGGCACTTGAATCGCCTGATTCCGATAAACGAGCGAAAAGTTAAACTAAAACGAAAATCGGATGAGAAATCGCGATCAGAAACAATCGCGAAAAATCTGAGAAAATGAGAAAACTGACGAATAGATTAACGAACAAACGTTCGTTATCTGAAACTAAACGGTGAACTCGTCCGTTAAAACGAACGAACGCTCGCTAAAAAAAGAACCGATAAAACCGATCTAACAAAAATAAAAAAATAAAACCTAGAGTTTTGAAAAAAACTGGATCAGTTTTCTTCGGAAAACTGGCGGAGAACGGCGCGGTACCTCATTGGAC
>NC_041392.1:269419050-269427302 GCF_002162155.2 Triticum dicoccoides | reverse complement strand
CGACGTGCGGCGGCTGTGGGAGGCGGGGCGGGTCGAGGTGGCAGGGTGAGGTGGCGGCGGCAGGGTATTTATGAGAGGGGGTGGCGCGGCTTGGGGAAGGGGGCGTCGGGTCGGGGTCGGCCTCGGGAGGCATGCCCCGGCCGGACTCGGCTGCGACGGCGGTGCGGTCTCCCACGGGGAAGGCGGCGGCGGGTGCGGGCCTGGCCTGGCTCGGCTGGGCCTTCAGCCCAGTCGGGCGCGCGGTACTTTTTTTAACAATTCCGCATAAACTAAGAAAAATTCTAGAAAATAAAATAAAATTCTAAAAATGCCAAAATAAAGTTTCACCGCCTAAATAAAATATTTAGAGCGAGATGAACATTTTCTTGGCCCTAAAATGCAGTTTTGAAAAACATGCAAATTTTCCTAAATTCAAATAAACTAGCCAAAAACTCCAAAATAAAATCTTATTTGATTTTTTATTAAATCTTCAATATATCTTTATTTTGGGACAGTCATTTTATTCCCTCTCTCATATTTGTATAATAGAAATAATTGCAGATAAAATAAATAAAATCAAATGATCCTATTTTCAAAAATTGAGAAAAACCAAATATGAAAATAACGAAATCCCCAACTCTCTCCGTGGGTCCTTGAGTTGCGTAGAAGTTCTGGATCAGGACAAGAGCAAATAAAAATATGATATGCAGTGATGATTTAATGTATACCATTCCAAATTGAAAATTTGGGATGTTAAAACCTACCCCCCTTAAGATGAATCTCGCCCTCGAGATTCGGGTTGGCTAGAAAATAGGGAGTGTGGTCCTTCAACAGATCTTCCTCTCGCTCCCAGGTGGCTTCATCCTCGGTGTGGTGGCTCCACTGAACCTTGCAAAACTTGATAACCTTGCTGCGGGTGACTCAGCTGGCATACTCGAGAATCTTAACTGGTTTTTCCTCATAGGTCAAATCACTATCCAACTGAATCGCTTCCAGCGGCACTGTATCTCTCAGCGGTATATCCGCCATCTCTGCGTGTCACTTCTTCAACTGGGAAACGTGGAACACGTCGTGAACTCCCGACAATCCCTCAGGCAATTCCAACTTATAAGCGATTTCTCCCATGCGTTCCAAAACTTTGTATGGTCCCACAAAACGTGGCACTAACTTTCCCTTAACTCCAAAGTGCTTAACTCCTCGAAGTGGAGATACACGAAGATAAACTCTATCTCCGGCTTCGTAAACTATCTCCTTGCGTTTAGAGTCTACATAGCTCTTCTGCCTGGACTGGGCTACCTTGAGCCTATTGCGAATCAACTTCACCTTCTGTTCAGACTCCTTAATCAAATCTGGTCCAAACAACTGGCGGTCTCCAACTTCGTCCCACGATAATGGTGTTCTACACCTTCTTCCGTACAAGGCTTCAAAAGGGGCCATCTTCAAACTGGATTGATAACTATTGTTGTAAGAGAACTCCGCATATGGTAAGTTGTCGTCTCAACTAGATCCATAATCTAGCGCACAAGCTCTCAGCATATCCTCCAAAATCTGATTGACTCTCTCGGTCTGTCCATCGGTCTGCAGATGAAAAGTTGTACTGAACTCTAGCCTGGTACCCAAAGTTTTGTGCAACTGATTCGAGAACTTTGAGGTAAACTGGGTTCCTCTATCTGATACAATGCTCCTCGGTACTCCATGCAGACATACGATCCTGGTCATGTATATCTTTGCCAACTTAGCACTGGTGTAAGTGGTCTTCACTGGTATGAAATGAGCTACCTTCATCAAGTGATCGACTACAACCCATATCGAGTCATAGCCTGAACGGGTCCTGGGTAATCCCATGATAAAATCCATGCCTAGCTTATCCCACTTCCATTCGGGTATCAGCAATGGTTGTAACAATCCTGCTGGCTTCTGATGCTCTGCCTTTACTCTCTGACATACATCACAAACTGCTACATACTCTGCAATATCCTTCTTCATTCCGGTCCACCAAAAAGTGTCTTTCGAATCCAAATACATCTTGGTATTTCCTGGGTGAATAAAGTATGGCGAATCATGGGCCTCTTGCAGAATTAGCTTCCTGATCTCCGGGTCATTAGGCACATAAACGCCGTCGTCAAACCATAAGGTATCGTGTTCATCCTCATGAAATCCTTTAACTTTTCCCTTGCTCATCTTCTCCTTTATGGTGGCAATCTCCTTGTCGGTCTTCTGAGCTTCTCTGATCTTATCCATCAGAGTAGACTGAATCTCCAATGCTGCCACACAGCCTCTCGGAACTATCTCCAAACATAGCTCACGAAGATCCTCAGCTAACTCCTTTGGTAACTCTCCGGTCATTAGTGTGTTGACATGGCTCTTGCGGCTCAATGCGTCAGCTACTACGTTAGCCTTTCCGGGATGATAATGTAATCTCATATCATAATCCTTGATGAGCTCCAACCATCTCCTTTGCCTGAGATCCAACTCCTTCTGCGTGAAGATGTACTTCAAACTCTTGTGATTCGTGTACACCTCATAATGGTTTTCGATGAGAAAATGTCTCCACGTCTTTAAAGCATGCACTACGGCTGCTAACTCCAAGTTGTGTGTAGCATAATTCAACTCATGGGGCTTAAGCTATCGTGAGGCATATGAAACAACTCTTCCCTCCTGCATAAGCACTGGTCCAAGTCCTCGACGTGAAGCGTCGCAATATACTTCATAATCCTTCCGCTGATCTGACAGAATCAACACTACCGATGTAACCAAACATTTCTTCAACTCCTGGAAACTGGCCTCACATTCTTCAGTCCATTTGAACTTTGTATGCTTCTTCAACAAATCCGTCATAGGTTTTGCAATTTTCGAGAAATTTTTCAATGAACCTCCGGTAGTATCCTGCGAGTCCAAGAAAACTCCAGATCTCTCCAGCTGTTGTTGGGGCTTCCCAATTTGTCATAGTGACAACCTTGGTGGGATCTACAGCTATTCCTTCTCCGGATATAACATGTCCGAGGAATCCCACTTCCTTCAACCAAAACTCACATTTGCTGAACTTGGCGTATAACTGATGTTATCTGAGCTTACCAAGTACCAAACGCAAATGTTCTTTATGTTCTTCTTCATTCTTCGAGTAAACCAGTATATCATCAATGAACACTATGACAAACTTATCCAAAAACTCCATAAACACTTTGTTCATCATGTTCATAAAATAGGCAGGTGCATTAGTCAGACCAAATGACATAACGGTATACTCATACAACCCATACCTTGTGGTAAAAGTTGTCTTAGGTATGTCCTGCTCTCGAATCTTCAACTGGTGGTATCCTGATCGCAAATCGATCTTGGAAAATACCTTAGCTCCTTACAATTGGTCAAACAAATCATTGATCATCGGCAGTGGGTACTTATTCTTGATCGTCACTTCATTCAATCCTCGATAATCAACAACCATCCTTAACGATCCATCCTTCTTTTCCACTAGAAGTACTGGTGATCCCCAAGGTGACGAACTTGGGAAAATATATCCCTTATCCATTAACTATTTAATCTGCTTCTTAATCTCCTCTAAATCCTTTACAGGCATTCTATACGGTCTCTTAGATATTGGTCATGTGCCTGGAAAAAGCTCAATCAAAAACTCAATGTCTCTATCCGGTGGCATGCCTGGCAATTCTTCTGGAAATACATCTGGAAAATCCTTTACCACCGGTACCTCCTCCTGTACAACTCCTAATAAGGAATTTACTTGAGTCCTATTCGGCACATGCCGTGATACATACTTGATCCATCTTCCCTCTGGGGTGGTAAGCAATATCGACTTACTGGCGCAATCGATGTTTCCCCCATACATCGATAGCCAATCCATACCCAGAATTACATCCAAACCTTGCGATTCCAAAATGATTAAATACGAGGGAAACACATGCCTACCTATACTCAATGGCACTTGAAAACATCCTTTACTGGCCATATACTCCGCTCCTGGTGAGCTTACTAACATAGGTATTCTAAGGACCTTGGTGGGCAGTTTATACTTATCCACGAATCCCCTTGATATGTATGAATGCGATGCACCAGTATCAAAAAGAACAATTCCAGTAAAAGACTTAACCAAAAACTTGCCGATTACTGCATCTGGCTGGGCTTCAACCTCCTCCACATTAACGTGGTTCACATGTCCCCTATTGAAACGGTTGGGCTTCTTCCCAGAGCTTCCATTGCCATTTCCATTCTGGGCTTCAGGACATTCATTGGCATAATGTCCGGTCTTCTGACACTTATAACAAGTGACTTGGCTTAGGTCTCTCTTGGATGGGATTGATGGGTTGGTACAATTCTGACCATTGCTCCCCCCATTCCCATTACCATTCTTGGGGCCATTATGATTATGCAAACTTCCTCCTCCATGGGTATGCTAAAAATGACCTCCCGATTTCGGGGTAAAACGTGGTTTCTGATGAGCTCCTGAATTGTACTTCCCTTGTCCATACTTCCTCTTGTGGTTCTCAATCTGCTGCTGCTTCCCTTCTATCATAAGAGCACGATCTACCAACTCCTGGTAGTTGTTAAAAGTTACTACCATCAACTGCATGCTCAACTCATCATTCAGTCCTTCCAGAAACTTCTCCTGCTTACCTCCATCCGTAGCAACTTCATCCGGGGCATAACGTGCTAACTTACTAAAGTCATCCACGTATTGGCCAACTGTCTGTCCTCATTGGCGCAAGTTGTGAAACTCACACTTCTTCATGGCCATAGCTCCTGCTGAAACATGGGTTGTACGAAAAGCCTACTGAAATTGGTCCCATGTCACCGTGGCTATAGGGTAGGTGACCGTGTAATTCTCCCACCATGATGTTGCTGGTCCATCCAACTGATGTGCGGCAAAATGCACCTTCTCAACGTCAGTACATCCTGTAGTGGTTAACTCCCTTCCAATCTTGCAGAGCCAATCATCTGCTACTATAGGCTCGGTGCTACTGGAGAACACCGACAGATTCAGTCTAAGGAAACAGGTTAAGTGATCAACAGGTGGGGGTGGTGGTGGGTTGCTGTTGTTGTTGTTACCCTGATTTTGATTCTGGACTAGCAACTGCATCAATGCATTCTGTTGCTGGTTCAACTGAGTGAGCTCCGGCGGAAATGCAGATCCATTGTCATGTCTCGGAGGCATCTGAGGGTTTAGAAAAGATGAGAATTAAGAATAGATTGAGGTCTAGAGAGAAAACACTACCCATATGCACATGAGGCAAATGCAAACAAAATCACTTCACTCAAATCAAACAAGGGCATACAATCGGTCTAGAACTATTGTTACAAAAGTGTTTGGACTATGATAAATACATGGTGGAATTCTACTACTGTTTTGGTGGTCTACTAGAAATATTCCTCGGTTGCAGACTCCATGATATCTGCTCCAGCTTCATCTTCAAAGTCATCATCGCTCAGGTCAGAGTCGGTGTCGTCGATGATGATTTAGTCTTTCGGGCGAATCTCCTTGGGTTCTTCGTCTTCTTCTACTGGTGTGGGGCCTCCCATGAATATCCCAATATTCTTAATCAGGTCGTCATTCTTCTCCACTAGTACGACGATTTCCTCCTCAAAATCTTCACGTGCAGCCTTGAGTTCTTCCTCCAGCTCCGTGATTCTTGTCATCGCCTTCTTCAGATCTATCATGCCTGCGCACATCTGGTTCTCCTGACGTCAAATGTGCTGGTTTAACTCCTGGATAAAAGTTGCGATTGATCTATCCTTCTTGGTGCTGATCATCTCCCATTGCTCATTTCGGCGCCCACAAATCTGGTAGATAGTATCCTTGAGATCATTGTGGTAAACTTCTCCAATACGTCCCATGGTGATGTGGGCTGCCATGCTCTTTCCTAGACTCCAAGTTGGTGCATCAAAGGAAAACTATATGGGCTCGGTGACTGGCGCGAACGTCCTTCCTGTAACTTGAACTTGAATCATCCAGCGCCCCTCTTCGGGTAAAGTGGTATTGTATGTCCCGGTGAATCTTGGTACTCCGATGTTCAGGTACTTAGTGACTTCCTTCAGGTGGCGTCCAAAAGGTGTATCTTCATCCGGTTGCGTGAACTTGTTCCTTGCATCCGCCATCCTAAAAGAGTAGAAAAGATGAGAAGTCACAAATGAGAAGAGAGTGGTGATCTAGGTCTTTATCTTAGTGGTCGTGTCCTACAGTCAGCGTGTGCTCTAATACCATCTTGTAGCGACCCGACCTCAGACGGTCAAGTCTCTGTGCTTCAGTGTCATCCCTGGATTAGTAATGCTGACACGCACAGTACTTGAAGGATTTATAACAGAGTAGCAATCACACACTTATTACATCGAGTGTCTCAAAAGAGAACTTATTACAAATAATATGTCTTAAGGCCATCTAATAACGATAAAAGCGGAAGGCTTGGAAGATAAGTGAGTCCATCAACTCCAACAGCATCACTGAGTATAGAACCACGAACTAAGGCTCCTTATTTGTCATCAGAAAAGTCTGCAACATGAACGTTGCAGCCCGAAAACGGGTCAGCACATGGAATATGCTGGCAATGTAACACATAGAGAGTAGTGAACAGAAATAGGCTATACTACATGCATATATGGCTGGTGGAAAGCTCTATGGTTACAGTTTTGCGTAAAGCCAATTTTCCCCTACTGCAAAGGAATAAATTTTATTTAACTATCATGGTAGTTGATAAACATTGAGAGCGTAGACACCCTCTCAATCCCAATTAAACGTCATCATTAAAACCCAGCAAAATTAATTAAGGTCACGTGATGAGATTCACATGATAATCCAAGTACTAGATACTTAAGACGTCCATAACCGAGGACACGACTAACCATGATTAGTTTATACACTCTGCAGAGGTTTGTACACTTTTCCCCACAAGACTCGATCTCCTCCGTTGGGATTCTCGCACTACATGGTGTTTGAGAAACAAATGACCGAGACATAGTCTTTCAGAAGCGCTAGCACCTTACGATCGGGGTAGACCGTTACACCTACTTTCCCCTACATCTGCTAGTCTACCACTATAAGAGTTCGCATGACTTAATCAACTATGCTAGAGCCCATAGTAGCTTGTGGCTGCACACGGAAGTTTCTAGTATGAATAATCTCATGATCCCTTTGAACATAGGTGGCGGTCCATAAAGAAAAACAAGCAATTGCTGGAATACCCAGGTGCCTCAATCCACCCAGATGTGTATTAAAGTTGCCACCTTAAGTTGAACCATTAATTATCATTCTCACATCTGTCATGGATACACTCAAACCCAATCCACATCTACAAGCATAGCATGGCATCAGAAAACGTAGAAGTAACTCCTAGGGTTTGATAATAAAATAGGTAATAGGTACTACCTCATCTACTTCCCAAAACCCACATATTAATCAGATCCTATTCATGCAATGGTTTGAGGATTGATCTAATGCAATAAAACTGGGTAGTAAGAGGTATGATCAAAGTGATACTTGCCTTGCTGATGATCCGCGAAACCTAGAGATTCAAAGTAGCAAGCGGCGCACTACGGGTACTCTAACACAAACAAACAAACAATCATACAATAAGTACTCATCTAATGCACATGTAAAACTCAAATAAGAGATCTAACCAGAAAGTTCAACTTAAGAACTCCAGTTTGCAAAAGAAACAAATCGAACGAAAGAACGAAAGTCAAACGGCGAAAGAAAACAAGCTTCGATTACTAATCTGGACCTAAGTCAATTTTTTTACAGAAGCAAAAACTTGTTTGAGTTGGTTAAATGGAAAGAGGGTTTCGAGACGAAACTCTAGGCGCTTGAATCGCCTGATTCTGATAAACGAGCAAAAAGTTAAACTAAAACGAAGATCGGATCAGAAATCGCCATCAGAAATAATCGCGGAAAATCCGAGAAAAAGAGAAAACTGACGAACAGACTAACGAACTAACGTTCGTTATCTGGAACTAAACGGTGAACTCGTCCGTTAAAATGAACGAACGAGCGAATGCTCGCTAAAAAAAGAACCGATAAAACCGATCTAACAAAAAAACCTAGGGTTTAAAAAAACGGATCGGTTTTCTTTGGAAAACCGGCAGCGAACGGCGCGGCTACCTCGTCGGACTCCGGCGGGACTCGGGGCTCCGGCGGGGTGGGGTGGCGTCAGCGGCGAACGGCGTGGCTACCTCGTCGGACTCCGGCAGGACTCGGGGCTCCGACGGGGTGGGGTGGCGTCAGCGGCGGGCGCGGCAGGCGGCGGCGAGCGGCGGCTGCGGGAGGTGGG
>NC_041392.1:269403879-269418951 GCF_002162155.2 Triticum dicoccoides | reverse complement strand
AGGTGGCGGCGGTGGGGTATTTATGAGAGGGGGGTGGCGCGGCTTGGGGAAGGGGGCGCGGGGTCGGGGTCGGCCTCGGGAGGCGTGCCCCGGCCGGACTCGGCTGCGGCGGCCGTGCGGTCTCCCGCGTGGAAGGCGGCGGCGGGAGCGGGTCTGTCCTGGCTCGGCTAGGCCTTCGGCCCAGTCGGGCGCGCGGTACTTTTTTTTAACAATTCTGCCGAAACTAAGAAAAATTCTAGAAAATAAAATAAAATTCTAAAAATGCCAAAATGAATTTTTGCTGCCTAAATAAAATATTTAGAACGAGATGAACATTTTCTTGGCCCTAAAATGCAGTTTTGAAAAACGTGCAATTTTTCCTAAATTCAAATAAACTAGCCCAAAACTCCAAAATAAAATCTTATTTGATTTTTTATTAAATCTTCAATATTTATTTATTTTGGGAAAGTCATTTTATTCCCTCTCTCATATTTGTATAATAGAAATAATTGAAGATAAAATAAATAAAATCAAATGATCCTATTTTCAAAATTTGAGAAAACCCAAATATGAAAATAACGAAATCCCCAACTCTCTCCGTGGGTCGTTGAGTTGCGTAGAATTTCTGGATCAGGACAAGAGCAAATAAAAATATCATATGCAGTGATGATCTAATGTATAACATTCCAAATTGAAAATTTGGGATGTTACATAAAAAAGAAAGGTAAAAAACATTTGAGAGGAAATAGATAGAGGGAAAGTGAGAAAAAGCTGTAACCTGGGCACTACATGAGGAAGGAGGGAGTGGTGCACATGCCAAGTTCACTGGGCTGCCGTGTTTCACACTCCTCCATCGTAACAGTGGAGACAATAGCTTTCATCAAAAATAAACAATGAATACTCGTTGCTCGTCCTCTATATCAGAAAGAATACTTTCATTCGCCGACATGTGGGACGTCGACCATCCTGGTCCACCTGCCATGCAGAAAATTATCCTGGTCTACCCCGGTCAGATCGCAGGCCCAACCTTTCCCACTGTATTGTTCGGACGAAGGAACCATCATGACTTCATTGAATTATGCTTCTTCAAGAAAACTTACTGTACCCGCAATACTGCTACCACACGCGAAGACTGGACGGCACTGTACCACGTCATATCACTGAAACCCACTAGGCCAAACTAGCCCGCCTAGGTCATCTATTTGGAACATAGGGAGTACGTCTCTGCACTACTATGATTTTGTGTTGCACGTTCTCTGTACTTTTGCTACGATTTTCCTACCCTATGAACCAAATAAGTCCTGAATGTATGTCGACTATTGTCTGATCGATCGCTAATCCTACAATTTTAGGAGCTAGGGCTATTGGTCGATCGACAAGGGATAAGTATAAGCGTACTACGAGCTCATCAGCCCCAACGTTTCTCTTCGGTGAGTGTTTTGCAAGTACTATAGCTCGCACAGTAGCTAGCCTACTAACACCAAGAATCATCAAACAAGCCCTGCTGATATGATAAACAGTTCAAACTTACATCTAAGCATGCCATATATTACATCAAAAGCTGGTGAGGATACATCTGTTTCCATAACTCGGAGAGGGTTCGCATGATTCATTGCATTATTCACTATAAAAAAAAGTAGCAAGATCCGCCCACACAAGACAGTGCACTAGCCCTAAGATGGTTTGATAACACACATCTTTTTGGTAATTAAACACAGGGCAATGTAAACTACCCTGAAGGATTAGCACGACCAACTATTTCTTGTCATCGATCTCTCGGGCAATGACCACAGCACGGACAGTGGCATGGGAATCAATTTCTAGGGCGATGTCCACAGGACTGACCGTGACATCAGAATCGATCTCTGGGGCGATGTCCATAGGATGGACATCGACATCGGAATCGATCTCCGGGGTGATGCCAACAGGACGGCCCACGACATCGGAATCATCAAGGACGTCCACCGGCACCTGCACAACCCTAACATATTAGCAAGCACATTGCAAATAATCAAAAACCACAACTATGGTAATAAGCCATTATTTTTTACCTTGTGCAGCTCACCGGGGGATCTCATCCCTCCGGGGGCCATCTCCTTGTCCTCGATGGGGGCCATCACCTTGCCAGGGGAATACTGCTTCTCAAACTCGGTCTTGAGCCTCACATAGGTGGGAATCAGAGTTCCTAGGGTAGGCACGGTGGGCCCTTGCTGTTCTTCCAACTTTCTTTGAGGAGTTCGTCCACCAACGTACTCAACTCTTTGGTCAGTGCTTGTTTCTTGGAGTTCTTCGTCTCCATGGGTTGGCCCGCCAACATGGTCAACTCGTTGGTCGGTGCTCGCTTCCTGGACATCGCTTTCTCGAGTGGGTTGTCCGCCGGCAACTCTTTGCCTAGTGCTCCAGGATCCATCAATGAACTGACAAACAAAAAGCAATCGAAAGGGAACCACAGTCGCAATGAAAACGGGAAAAGAATAGGATGTGAGAATCGGTCGGTGCTTCACAAAAAGAAGATTCTTGGAATGAAAATATAGCAACATAACTGATTCGCCCACCTTTCCTTCATCGGTACAGAAGAAAAATGGCAGAAGTGAGTAGCCTGGAGTGAGTTTTTCTTCAAGAAAGGGAAGAAAGGGCTTGAACGAGCGTTCTAGTGAAATGATGGTTGCTTCATCCAGTCCAACATGGAGGCCACCTTACCAATGCTGGTAAAGGTGTGGGTTTTGTGATATGATGGGTCATGACAGCCACACTGGGGTGACAGGTGAGTCTCGACTGTAGCACCTCACTGTGATTTGGTGGATGGCACGCAGGCCCGGATGCTTTGAAATGTCCCGCATGTGCACCGCGACCAAGGTGGAGAGGAAAACGAGAGAACTATGTAATTAATGCATGAGTTTAATTAGGGTAGTTTTGTAAAGTACGAGATACATTCCTCCAATCGCAAAATGCCTTGGTTCATGAGATTTGAGATTTGAGCCCTATAAACCGGAAGGGAGGGAGTACTGCACACGGTGTAGTCTAGTCACTTGTTGAAATCTCTAGAAAGGCAAATACTCCTTTCCGGTTTACAGGGCTATACTAGTCCCTCCGTCTAGGTGTGTAAGTCATCTTATGAAAACCAAATAGTCCCAAAACACTTAGGCGCGGTGCATTAACTTCTACCTTGTTTCTTGTTTCTTGACATATCAACCAATAAGAGATGAGAGGTGTGCATGCTTTTAATGACTTCCAATGGCTAGTTCATTGCATGCAATGCTATTAATTAGCAAATAAACATTGGTGACCCTAGGAGGAAACGGTGCTAAGCGCGTGGACCTATGCAGAATGAGTATCAACCAATGGATAATGGAGTTTAATTGTTAAAAAAATAGCAATTTTGTCTAATGCAAGAGCCTGGCTAGTACTCCAAGGAACCGCACCACGCGAGCGTTTGCAACTGCCACGTTCGGGTTGCGCTTGGCTCTTCGCCTCTTCGAGAAGACGAACAATGATGTTACTCCTACTTCTACAGTATCGAATCCACTGCTGCATGTCCGTCCACCTCGTGCGGGAGGGATAGCGTGTAGCGAAACCTTCTACTTACTGCTCCTGCCTTTGCGTCTATGACGGGTGGGCTCAACAGGTGGTTGGCCCTCCTGTCATGCGGCCAAAGGCAGGTGTAGTTAAGGCACCGGAGCTCAGTCCACGAGGGAGAGGGCGTTGTAGTAATCAAATTTCTCAGTCTTGTATGAGTTGACGCGACACATCAAAGCACTGCACTCGATATAAGTCTTTTTACACATTTCAAATGGGCTACTTCGTATGTAGGAGTAGACATATTCTACTTCGTATGTAGTCACTTGTTGCAATCTCCAAAAAGACTTACATTTCGAAATGGAGGGAGTACAACGCATGCATGCATGCCGTGACTTTCCTTTTGATACTTGCATGTGTTGATTTGATGCACCTTGACAAATTTTGACTATAAACTTAACTAACCAAAATTTCATGCATGTCACAAAAAATTACGGGGTTGTCTGGATTGTGACTATGTTTGTCTTATGTTGCCATATTATTTTTCCCACACTTGCCACACTCGCCTAACCTGAGTTGCTCAAATTGTTAGACACACTTTGGCTTGCCTAAGGGAATCTTGCCACAATTTTTGTGTCTATGACATGTGGGGTTCACTGCTAATAATAAAATTCTTGTCTTACGTGTGGCTAATAAAAAAGACATATATTTAGGAATGGAGGGAGCAGAAAATATAAATAATAATGCATGTTGGGGCAACCCACGTTTCTGCTAATTTTAGCCGTGGGCTTGTTCACAATTTTTATGAGGGGGTGGTTGTTCATTTAATGGAGGGACTTGTAGTACCAGACTTGAACGATACAAAGTGTGACCTGGCACACCGTAACACCACCTGGAACAAGCGGGTAGCTATCTGAAAAAACAATCAACAACTAAAAAAACCGCGACATGGCATGTAGTAGTAAACAATTTTAAATGATTGTTTTGATGGAGTGAAAAAGGAAAACTACCCCACTATGTATATATAGGCCGGAGCCTCCGCGCTTGCTTGCTAGGGTTGCTCTATTCAGACACTCTCATCCTGTCTAGATCTAAACAAGATAGGGGCAGTAACACTGTCTTTCTCACTTCAAAAAACACTGGCTTTCTATCCTCACCGCTGGTTACAGATCCGGACGTATCCCCCTCCGCCGGTGAAGGGGAGGAGGTGCAGCGTTTAGGCCGTCGTCGACAGCGAGGGAGGAGACCCACTGCCGGCTGCACCGTTATCTCTGGCCGAGCACCGGCGCGGGAGGTCCTCCGATTCCTTCGTCGTTGCCTGTGGGCGGATCCGGCCTCCCGCCGCCCACCTATCCACATCCCGACGACCTTCAGGTATATCTTCGTTCGAAACCGCCTTAGCTCTACTTCCCCATCTCGCTACATCACTGCATGTGCATCATTTTCTACCTCTCATCCCCTCTCGATCGGATGGTCCAATGTCACATATTTTTTTCTTCTATTGTTAGAGGTAAAGATACTTCATGGAGTCGAATCTTGTACTCCCTCCGTCCGAAAATACTTGTCATTGAAATGGATGTATCTATATGTATTTTAGTTCTAGACACATCCATTTTGATGACAAGTAATTTCGGATAGAGGTGGTACTTGGTTCAAACAAGAAATAAAGTGGGGGTGGGGGAATTTAGTATGTACATTGGACTTGGTACAAACATGAAGGAAAGGGGGTGAAAGTAGTACAGACTAGTTATCCAACTAGTCTCTTGGTCGAAAAGGGAAATATAGGGGTAACGTTGTACACAGTGGTATGACCAAGACTAGATTTGCTATCCACACATAGGAGGAGGTGGCTAGAGTGAACAAAAATGGGACCAACCCAGATATGTTTCTTGGATGTTTGTTTCTCGGGGCAACAAACTATGAATCACCACTTTATGCCCATGTTTACGTACATGGTGCTGGACTGCTGGTGCACCCACTGTCCCATGCTCTTATACCAAATATTTAGGCTCCGTTCGGAATAAAGGGGCAGAAAACATAGGTCTTGATGAAAATAGAGGAATAGGAAAGGAATGTAGGTATAAAACGATGGAACAACGAACCGGAGGAAACTCTCAAGAGACTGTGTTCGGATGGACTACGAAATGTACAGATTTGTTTTTTAGAGTAGCATGCTTGGTAGTATGAGATGCTATTTGTTTATTCAGCTGCACAGTCACTACTCTTGTCCTCACCTCACGTACCACACATAGGTTGATTTTTTTATTCCGGCAACACAACACAACAACCTGTCTAACGCATGGCAGCGAGCGTCTGCCTCGGGCTTCCGCCCAAAAAATGAGCAGCCGTGGATGTTTCTAATCCTATGGAATCAGTACTACCAGACCAGCTTTCCTATGAATCACTATTCACCTTTCCCGTGTTCCGGATGGTTGGAAGGGAAAGAATACCGGACGAATTGTGTTCCTATGAAAATCCTGCACCAAACCTGTGAACCGAACGCAGCCTTAGTTGTTCTTAATCTAATATCCCTGGTAAAAATGAAGCCATGCCACTGTTATAAGCCACGACAAGTTTAGCCAAATGTTTTTGCCTGTAATTGTTTGAGACTCTGACTGTTTCCTCTGTGCCTTTTTGTGCAAATAAGGATATCCAATTCACCTGGTTGCTGTTGTGACCTTTTGGTGCACTGCACAAAACTCTTCTTAAAAGAAGTGACTTTTGTGCTGTTTAACTCGAATGTCAGAATGGAATAGTTGGTTCATTTATGTGGAACTGCACAAAGGAAGATCTGTGTTCCAATCGTCATCATCCATATCTGCGCCATAACCTTCCTTTAGGTAAGAATAATATTTAATGCATGTGTTCATCTCTATTTTTCGACTGCCATGAGAAAATAATGCTGTTTTTTACTAGTACACTTGTACTCCCTCACGGACAAAACCAATTCTGAATTAGAAGGCCAATCATGTACTTGGTTTCACCAACTGGTGAGGAGAAAGAGAAACAGAGTATGAAGAGGAAGAAGAAGAAGAATAAACAGTGCCAAGGCAATCTTGCTAAAGCCAGAGGCCTCAGTCGAGGCCATTCAAGGGCTCCAGCAACGACTACCTTACATGTGAGACGATCCTCCAGGGAGCCCTTCCACTTCTGCTGTCTCACTTAATTAATTAGGAGTACTTAAGTACCGCTAATTTATTACTGCCTAATTTTCCTGTTGGAGTTAAACAAATCTTTAGTAGGACCCTATGCTGAATCATGTACGTATGTATGTTTGTCCATTTAGGTGAATCATGTGGTGGAGCAAGGAGGGAATATTATTAGTGTCATGACATAATAGTGCTATTGTTTTGCATGTCAATTTATTGCCATTGGTTCAATGAGGCAATGTTTTGCGTATTGTCCATCATGAATTTGATGCTACTATTTGAGTAATATGCTAATGTCTTCCTATCCTTTCCCACTAAGATAATGAAGGTTTCACCTTGTTCCTACTTGTGCAAACAGGGATCATGTTGTGCCAATCATACATTTTAGTGGAACTACACAAGACAATAAAATGAACTGTATCCCAGCCAGTGCTTTAACTCTGCTAGAATGTCTTGATAATCTTTCGATATAATCTCAGCACTGGTAAACAAGAGTGATTTCAACCATACATTTGAAGTGCACAAAAATATATGCTATTGTGTGATTCCAGTGAGTGCTTTATCATCTCTTATGGGACCACATGAATAAGCTTTTTTCCTTAGGTTGGTACGGGCCTAAGGCCTTCATCCATATTAGTTTGTTGTCGTCTCTATTTGTATCGTGCTACTGTCATGAGAAACTCCTTTATCTTTGCACGTTAAAGTTTTGCAACCTATGATAAATGGCAATGTTTTGAGTGTTCAGTTGAGCTAATTGGCACTGATTAAATAAACTAATACCTCTCTTTAAGAAAGACTACTATGTTGCTAACTTTACCCATTAAGATAATGAGGGTGCTTCTATTTGTTAGTGTATGTTTCATCAACTAGTCCCACTATTACAGTAATCTCACTCTCTCAATATATGTGCCAACAGGGATGCTCAATTTTGGTGGAACTGCACAAAAACTTTGGGTGCTTCATTGCCTCTACAGCTTCTGTCCTTTCCTGTCAGTCGCTAATCTCCACTTGCTTTCTTCCTTTGCTGTCAGTCGCTTGGCTTATCTCGGCTTCCAGTCAAAGGAAATAGTAATTGATATGCTACCTCACACAGGTTGGTACTGGTCTTTATCCTGATTATTGTGCATGTCATATGTATTGGTAATTTGGTATTGTGCTACTGTTTGCCGATTTCATAAAGGAGTAATTTGGAGCCTGAACTCGCAGGCAAATCATTACATCGGGTGATTTCAGTAGAACTGCACAAAATGATCAGATGGACAGGTACTTATGATGCTGCTATGTACTCCAAAGTTCACTCAGACAAGCATCGATGTTGACAAGAAGTGCCTATATTCATTCAAGTATCAACCGGTGTCAACCAATTGTCAAACTCCAAGTATTAGGAGAGTGAACGCCAAAAATATTACTTGGTGCATAGCCCAGAAAAACGCAGTCCAGTCTTTGGTCCCAACTTGTGCCTTTTGGTTATCGGCACATATGGTAGCGAACTATATGGCATGGAGTCTAAAGATTCCAGACAAGTTGGTTGACGCGTATATTCATCTGGCACTTAATTAGTCTGCACACCAAGGATGCTCCATTTCAGTTGAACTGCACAAAAAATTTGGGTGGTTCATTTTCTCAACGGCCTCCTTTCTCGTTTGCAATGTAGAATTTTGGCGAGATACATGACCAAGATGAGCCAGTAAACTAGTTGGATGAAAGTAGTGGCCAAGTTTCTCAAACCTCCCTCGGCACGAGGCCACCATTTGAGGATAAACCTACAAGCAAAGTTCAGATTGTCTGTGTTGCCTCTTATGTACTCGAAAGTTTACTCGTACAAGAACTAATTTTAGCAAGAAGTACCTCCGATTGAACACCATTTACCAGTCTGTACCCAAGGTAATTAAAGTTCGTCCATGGATCATATTGGCTGTGATCTCAATCATTTGGATGCATAAACATACTAAACATGTGTATATCTGAATCTTTTTGTGAATTATGTATGAATATCGTCATGTGATCTATCAATCATTTGGATGCATAGATATGTTGAGCTTGTGTATATATGTATCTTTGGAGTTGTTGATAGTGAATGTTGGCTATGAATATGAACGTGTCCTGTGAACCTGAGTTTGATATGAATGTTTACCTTTTCTGTTGTATTTGTGTGTGAACTTGTTAGTATGCCTACTGTGGGGTATAAAACGCAGGACACTTATAAAAGTAATGTTGTGTCCAATTTATGTTTTCCCTTCTAACCACATTATATATACTAGTAAAAGGGCCTGTGCGTTGCAATGGGGAAAAAATATGGCACACACTTGCATTCTATTCTTCTTTACCGGGTCTGTCATTACATGTGCTTCGGTGTAATAACATCATAAATTACCAAACTGCCTTAGGAGTTTTTGTCTCAGGCACCACAGTTAGAATGATTGACAATATGAGCATCACCAACCTGAAGAAAGTAGTTGTTGTTATGACCGGCATGGCCAAGAGGATATATGATGCGCACTGACATCCAACAACAATATTTCTCATGGTTTCGGTTTTTTTCTGAACCAGTGCTATATTTGATTATTTGGCACAAAAAAGTTGTAATTCTTTCACTCCAACTACAGCCCACATGGCTCGTCATTCTTCCAAAAGATGCCCTTATGATATTTTTCAGAAAAAAGGAGTGCATTATCTCCTTGTTGTCGTCTAACTGAAGGAAACTGAATGTGAAAAATTAAGTGTATATAGACTGACCCACTCGGAGTGCATACAAAAATAATTTTTATCCAAGTCATTAGTGACAACAGTATACCTCCAATGTCCATCTGCATCTACACGGCTAGGTCTAATCTTAAGCAAGAATGAAACTACCAAGCAAACTGAGATAACAACATGTAGCCGACCCTGGGCAGCAGGTGGTCAGGGATCATCAGCAGAGAAACACGAAGTCGGCTGACGACCGCCGAGCATGGCCAGGCCCATCTCACTCTCGTGGCTGCCGTGGTGGCTCCCGGGCCTCTCCGTGGCTCCTCCACTCCGAGTCCATAGCCCGACCTCAGCATTCCGCCTCCATCCTCCTCCGCCCTCTGTCCCGCGTGCTCCTCCACACCTCCCTCTCCAAGCCGACGGATCCGACCTTCCCCTCGCTGGATCCGGTCCACCACGAGCCTCAAGCGACCCTGCCGCCGCGCTCGTGTCCATGTCGTGCGTGGTGTAGAGGTTGCCAGTGTGTGGAACAGGCTGCGTTGCAGGCGTCTGCGCGCTGCGCCTCCGCTTCCTCACCCCGGCGAGCGCCAGACTGAACAGCTTCGCGCTGGACTGCCGTTTTGTTGTACAATTTCCCTTCGTTCTCATTCTGTGTTTGTTGATTCAAGAGGCTCGTTGTTGATATGCAATTTTCCTAGGTATATAAACAGGTAGACTTTCATGTAAGCAATTGAGGTGGGATTACTCCGAGTACATGTGTGAAAATCAGGTAAGGTATAGATACAGGAGCGTGCATGCAGGCTGAAACATGTGTGCAGGCCCAATAAGAGAATGTGGACGTGGACCAATTGGATGGACAAAGTTTTTAGTACCGCCTCGCAGCAATTGGACGGATTGTCGATCAAAACTAACGGAAAAAAACTAAAAGCGTAAATTCATGGAAAGAAGCGTATTGTGATGGTGAACCCAAAGAGTCATTCTGTGCTTTATTATTAGGGAAAGATTTCTATTATTACTATTATCGTATATTTTATAGAGACTTATATATACATTATAACAACATCCCACGTGTTATTAACTTATAAAAGTAAATGTTTAACGGAAGTTGGCAAGGAAAATCCTGGTTGTTTTTGACTCACAGGCAAGGAAAATCCTGGTGATTGCGTACAAAAGCTTGCGAAGATTTTAAGGACCAATTTAATAATAACGCGCTCATTTTTATTTTGAGCAATAACTCGCTAATTTCTTAATTATATATATATATAATGTGCCTCTCCGGTTTATTCTTTGATATTAATTGCTCCTTCTAACATAACATTATGTATATATGGAGCCCACCTAATACATGTATTTCAAGGAAGTGCAAATGGGCTGGGATTTCTTAGAAAATATAAATGGGTCTGATTGACGCGAAATTATTTGTTCACCTAGCCCAGCAAATGGACTGTACATTCTAGAAAAGATGGGTTAAATATATGCCACATTTTTGCAGGCTGACATGTGGGCCAATAGGTCAAAGCCTACGCAGGACGTTGTCAACTTGGTCAACAAATGATTGTGTCATCCACAACCATTGGATTTATATCCAACGGCTGGCATGCACCTTCAATCTCTCGTCTTCTTCCTCCAGCGTCGTCGGGATCGCCTGGTCCGGCCTCCGGCGGCTAGCGGCTCTGCTTAGCACGCATCACTGCGAAGCGCTAGCCCACCGCCGGCCAGGCTATCCCTCCACCCCTCGACACCTCCTGTTATTCTCCACAGACTACAGCCCCACGCCGCAACAGAACCAGTTATAACCCTTCTCCTCCTCTCAATTTGCGACTCCACTGTCGCGTTTTCCCATCTCTAAGTCGTTCCCGTCCGGGGCCTCGCCGTCGTCCACCGCCTCGCTGCGTTTGGTGCGGCGTGGTTAACAAACGAGAGTCATCTGAAGAGGACTGTACGTGGAGAGCCTGACGGCTGGGACCCACGAGGTCCATGGTCGCATGCAAGGAAAGTTCCTCCTTATTAAGCTAAAAAAATGTTTCCTCCACCTGACAACTGGGACCCACCGGCTGTATCTTCGCACGGAAGGAAGTGCCTCCTTGTTTTGCGAAAAAAATTATTCACCCCGTTGACAACTGGGACCCATCATATTTGGTGACTGACTTGTGGGCCTACTAAGCGGACGTGTACGCACGGCTTTGTCAACTGAATCAACAAATGATTCTAGCAGCTGGACCGTTGGATGTTAATCCAACAGCCGTGCTCCTTCTTCAACCTTTGTTCTTGCTCCTGTCTCCCGTGGGCGGCACTGCGGCTGTGCTGCCGCGCACCCGAACCAGTAAAGTTTGCCACTCCTCTCCATCTGCGACTCCACTGCCCTGCCTTCCCCATCTCCGGGTCGTTCCAGTCTGGGTGCGCTCGGCACGGTGTGGTCAATGTGGTCAACAACCGAGAGTCATCGGAAGATGACCGTACGTGAGAGGCTGACAGCGGGGACGCACCACGCCCATGGACGCATGCATGCAACAGAATGCAGCGAGGTCAACGTGGTCAAGGAATGACTTCCATCGAAAGTATACTGTACGTGGAGAGTCTCAGCTAGGTCCACGGCCGCAGCAAGTACGTGCCTCCTTATTACGCGGAAAATAATGATTCCTCCAACTAACAGCAGGGACCCGCTGGACGGGCCACCGTATTTTGCGAAAAAAACGTTTGCCCCCTGACTGCTGGGACCCACCTGACGGGCCACCGTACTTCACGAAAAAAATGTTCCCCCCGCTGTCAGCTCGGACCCACTGTAAGTGCCTCCTTATTACGCACAAAAAATGAATACTCCCCCGGCTAGCTGGGACCCACCTTGGTGGGAGGCTGACTTGTGGGCCTACTAAGTTGACGGGGATGAAGGGCTTTGTCAACTTAGTCAATATGAACGACTCTAGCTCCAGTGACCGTACGATGTCCATCCAACGACCGTAGTGCTTCTTCAACCTCTGGTCTTCTTGCTCCAGCCGCCCAAAGCAGCGCCGGTCGTGCCACATGCTCCTGCCTCCCGTGGCCGGCTGTGCTACCGTGGAGGCCTCACCGCCCCTACTATTCCCACCGTTGGCCAGGCCATGCGGCGATGGCAGCCTCACACCCCAGCCGAACCAGTGAACCCTCATGCTCCTCTCCGCGCGGGCTTCCACTGCCGCGTCTTCCCCGGCTCCGCGTCGTCCCCTTCCTAGGCCTCGCCGTCGTCCACAGACGTGGTGCTATCCGCACGGCGTGGTCAACATGGTCAAGGAACGACTTCCATCGGAAGAGTATTGTACGTGGAGAGGCTGACAGCCGGGTCCACGGCCACAGCCCAGTTTTTTGTGATTTGCCAAGTAAGTTGCTTTGTCAGGCCTGTTGGGCTGCAAATCTTTCAAGACAAGGAGAGCTTTCATTCGGCTGGCCGAGAAAATGGCCCATCAGTAATGAGAAATGGGTTGTACATTTTTAAAACACATCAAACCGGCAATTAGTTTCAAATATCATTTTTTTCATTTCGAGATTTTAAATTACATTTATTTTTATGCATGGAGAATTTGTTGGATTTTATATTGATATGCATTTTATTTTAAAATCAGTTTGAATGTGATTCGAAATTTCGGGATTAAAAACAGTTCGGACCGCACCAAAATATGCAAAATTTCGTATAATTTTTTAACCATGGCCACAATATGGGCTGTAATGCTAACAAAAAGAATATGGGCTCCAAAAAAACCTTATGAATTAGAAAATGGGCTGTAAATTATTAGAAAAATGGGATGTATGATGTTTTCCACATATTCGAGGCTTTCCTAAAAAAAGGTTCATGCACAAGAGTGACTATTGGATGTCCACTGAACGGCCGTCGTGCTTCTTCAATCTCTGCTCTTCTTGCTCCAGCCGCTCAAACAAGCGCCGGCGGGACTGCCTGCTCCCTCCTCCCCGCGGCCGACTGTGCTGCCGCGCAGGCCTCACCGCCCCACCGTACTCCCATCGCTGGCCTAGCCATCCCTCTACTCACCCACACCTGCTGTTATTCTTCGGTGGCGGCAGACGAACCAGTAAACCCTCGTACAGTCGTATTCCCTTCCGTGTGGGAAACAACTGGCGAGTCTTCCCTGCCTCCGTGTCGTTCCCTTCCTAGGCCTCGCCGTCGTCCACCGCCTGGGTGCTCTCGGCGCGGCCTGGTCAACGTGGTCAACGACCGACACCCCCTGTTATTATGCAGCGACGACAGCCTCACACCGCAGGGAACCAGTGAACCCTTGTACTCCTCTACGCATGGGCATCCACTGCCGCGTCTTCCCCGGCTCCGCGTCGTCCACTTCCTAGGCCTCACCGTCGTCCACCGCCCTGGTGCTCTCGGCGCGGCCTGGTCAACGTGGTCAAGGAACGACTTCCATCGGACGTGGACTGTATGTGGAGAGGCTGACAGCTGGGTCCACGGCCGGAGCAAGGAAGTGCCTCCTTATTACATGCAAAATAATTATTCCTCCACCTGACAGTGGGGACCCAACGGACGGGCCACCGTATTTCGCGAAAAAAAACATTTGCCCCTGACTACTGGGACCCACCAGCTACATCTTCGCACGCAAGGAAGTGTGTCCGGGCAAAAAAAAATGATTCGCCCCCCTGACAGCTGGGACCCACAAGCTACATCTTCGCAGGCAAGGAAGTGCCTGACAGTCGGGACCCACCTGGTCAAAGCATATGTAGCGTTGTCATTCTGGTCGCGAACATGTACGTACATATATACTGGTGGATGTAGAGGTGCGCACGTGTCGTAGTAGAGGCGCGTACGTGTCATAGTAGAGGCGCGCACATAGCATGTACATGTACGTACAGCGGCCAGGGTGCAAGAAAGAAAATACAGCCATGTATGTGTACATATGGGCAGGGTCTCGAACGCCTACTCACGCATACGTACGGCCAGGGCTCGTGTACATGGATGGGTCGGAACGGAGAAACAACCTCGTCGTCGTGTTCATGGGGAGGCAACGGAATGCGTCGTGTTCATGGGGAGGCAACGGAATGCATCGTGTTCATCGGGAGGCAATGGAACGCGTGGGAGCCAACCGGCTGGGTCGTAACGGAATGCGTGGTCATGTTCATCGGGAGGGCTTGGATGGAACCGACGATGGAAACGAGGCCTGGCGTACCGCACAATGGAGGAAACGGACCTCCTACGTTCGGAACGGGGTCCTGTTGATCGGGAGGGGTCTGGCGTACCGCAAAACGGAGGAAATGGACCTCCTACAGTCAAAACAGTGGTCCTGTTGATCGGGAGGGGTGTGGCGTACAGCAAAACGGAGGAAACGGACCTCCTACGGTCGAAACAGGGGTCCTGTTGATCGGGAGGGGTGTGGCGTACCGCAAAACGGACGAAACGGACCTCCTACGGTCGAAAGAGGGGTCCTGTTCATCGGGACGGGTGTGGCATACCGCAAAATGGGGCTCCACGGGATACTGTTCATCTCCACCGTCGACCTCCTCCAGCCTCCACGGGCTACCGTCGACCTCCTCCAGCCTCCACGGGCTCCTGTTCATCCAGCCTCCACCGCACGCTACTCCACCGGCTACTGTTCAACCACCCCTTCACGGGCACCCCTCCATCGTCTACTGTTCATCCAGCCCTCCACACCACGGGGTCCTGTACAACCACCCCTCCACGGGCACCCATCCACCGTCTACCGTTCATCCAGCCCTCCACCACACCACGGGGTCCTGTTCATCCAGAGGCAAC
>NC_041392.1:269355882-269403392 GCF_002162155.2 Triticum dicoccoides | reverse complement strand
CAACGCTCACTGTTCATCCCAGAGGCATCATCGATCGGCTTCAGTTAGCAGCAGTAGCGAAGGAATCACTCGATCGGGTTCAGTTAACAGCCATTGATCGATCACTCGGGTTCAGTAACGTGTAGCCTATAGTGCAATCGCTCGGGTTCAGTTAGAGCCCAATGCCTCACTCGGGTTCAATTAGAGCCAACGCCTCGCACACATGCACGTACGTGTACGAGAGAAATGCGCATCGCTCAGCCCCCGACCTCCCACCGTAACCAGGAACTCCCTGAAATTTTCCTCGCCCTCGCTTCTACCACGATTTTTTCTGTCATGGACGGCCCAAAGAATGTCATGCAGCAGCATCTCCGGCCCGCCCAAGACGAAAAGCCCATTTTCTGTCATGATTTTTTTTCATAGAAGTAGGATCCCACCACATCTATGATGATACCGGGTTTTTTCACAATTATCGTCATAGAAGTGTCATATGTATGACAGGAAAAAAAATTGTTCGGCCCAAAATGTCACGGATGTGTCTTTTTTTGTAGTGACACTTGTCGTGAGACTGAGTGGTGGTGCTCTTCTCCTTTTGGAACACTCGAAAGAGTGATTTGTGGCCTTGGTCCTTTGCGAAGCCTGCGAAATGCTGGCGACGCTTGTGGAGATGGAGTTGTCTGGGCCACAAAGTCTTCATCATCAAGCACCGGAGTGGTGACTTGAGTTGGGGGAGTACGTGGTGATTCTTCTTGACAGGGGGAGACTTGAGGGTGATCGGACCAGGAATCATCCTGAGCAATTGGCGTCAAAGGACGACCAATGCTGATGAGCTCGCTGTTCATGAGAACAAGCGATGATACCATATTGTGCTCGATCTGAGGAAGGACTTCATCATCTTCTACATTGTCTTGGGGACCAATGTCTTCAGCTGCGGTGGGGTTGACAGCTGGAATGTCTTCAGCTTCAGGAGCCTCTGTGGAAGCATGCTCATGAAGTATCAAGCGACGCTCTTGGAGTGCGGACACAGGGCGAGCAACCAAAATTGGCTCGATGACAAGGGGCTTGGTGGGAGCAGCCCAATTTTTCTTCTTGGTCTTTCTCTTTTTGGTTGGTGGCGCATCGTCTATGGTGTTCTTGTTCTTGCACTTTCTGGCTTCGGCTTCGGCTGTTTTTGTCTTCTTGAGCTCTGAAGCCACTGTGGGGACCTTAGGCTTCATGCCTGTCATGTTGGTGGGGAAGACAATGTGAGGTTCTTCCCACCCGGATGCTTCAGCTGGGGCCACGGTAGGCTTCTTCTTCTTAGCAGCCATCTTGGGGTCGATGCCAGGACGCCCAAGTGCCTTGTGCTTCCCAGCTTCGTTGTAATCTTGAACACATTTGGCAGCGAGGAGTTCATGCGCTCTCGAGAACCTTTAGCTTTGTCATGTTTCTTGTGAAACGCCTCCTTGAGCTCATGCATCATTTGCTTGAAGTTTTGGATGTCTATCACACTGAGCTTGGCCATGTGCTTCTTGAACTGAGCCTTTTCATAGTCAATCTTGTGCTTCAGTTCAACTATCCTCTGAGCTAGAGCCATCTCAAGAGCAATGGCTCCATGGAAGGAGACGCTGAGGCCAATAGGGAGCTGAAGATCATCAAAACTGAGGTTTGGGCTATCAAACCACTCGTCAATGAACTTGTTCAAGATGTCCACATTGAAGAGGGGAAGATCATTGAAGATTTCCTCCTCTTGGTTTCTCTTTATTAGCAGCTCAAGAGCATCATCGCCAAGATCGTTGTCACTAGACAGATCAATGGCGTCGTTCTCATTCCTTAGAACGGCAGCAGGGGTCGGTGCTTGACCAGTAGTCTGCATGGGCTGCTTCTTCTTCTCAAACTTGGAGATGCGTGAGAGATCTTCAGAATGCACACTTGGTGCAGGAGGAGCAGTGGCCAGAGGCTTCGCTCACGAAGCTCATGGTGCAGTAGAGGGCTTCGAAGCCTTGGGTTTCTTCTGCTTCTTAGGCTTCGGTGGTGCAGGCGCTTCGTCAGAATCAGTGTCATCTGCAGAGTGATCCACGGCTTCCCCTTGAACCATGATGTGAGTGATGGGACCCTCGAGGTTGTAGAAGGGCCCAACAATATTGGGTTCAACATCACGTGTGCCATCGGCACGAGGAGAAGATGGACAGGGGTTGAAGTTTAATCCTCGCGACTTCTTGTTCTCTTTGGCTGAGTTCTTGGCAAACTGGTAGTTGCGCTTGAACAGATTGTCTTCACGACACCATAGCAGAGAAGATGGGTCGGCATCAGCAGGCTGTGGTCCACGGACCATGCAAGGGTAGAAACCCTGAGCAATAGCTTCAGATTTAGTCTTGGGTTTAAGATTTTTATAGAGAATATCTCCCCAAGGACGCTTGATGGCATTCTTTTCAGCGTATTCCTTGGTGACGAATCTGTACTTGAACCGTTGCTCGGCCCAATATCTTCGAATCCATTGGATTCGTGTTTTGCGTTGGCCATAGCTCTCTTTAGGATCAGTTTTGTATAACTCATAAAGATCTTTAGGCAAATCCATTGACGTGCCCCCTCGGCGTTGTCTGCCTCCCTTCCTTGCAGACTTATCTGCGGCCATGTAGTTCAGACTGAATGGCTTCAAAATTGTCAGAGGCTTCCGTCTGCTGGTCAGACAGGAACTAGCTTCGGGGGAATTGATGTGATGCTGTAAGAATTCTACAAATGAATGCAAACTATGAGAACCAAGGGATTCTCCCACGGACATGTACCTATGACAGCATTAGAGATGCAAGGGAAGGGGAAGAGTTCATATGCATTCTCAGAAGATTTTGAAGATAAATCAGTTTAGAAGACATTGACCTCATAGCGTGAATACATTCACTTATATGTTGAGAGTTGGTTCTAGATTTGTACGAATCCAAGAATTGGTACAAGTGAGGAATCTAACTACATGTGAAGCGTAAGTGAATATACTAGGCATATTATGAGATGCAGAACAGGGTAGATCCAAATTTGTGGAGGCAAAAACTACTTTTGGTAAGGAAAGATAAATCCATTGGATCAAAAAGATAGTAAAAAGAGAGTTTTAATTTACCACACGATGAACTGCTAGACGGAGTAGAAGATGAGGCCGAGTAGTTCGATCTTCCATGCCCTAAATTGGCGATGGAGGACACTTACGGTGGCGGCGGAGAAGATGATGTCCGCGGCTGGCGTGAGGACAGCGTCGGTGAGGTCGCGACAGCTAAGCGCTTCGCTGCCAGCATTGTTGAGAGCTAGCGGTGGTGCTAGGGTTTATCTGAGGTGGAGAGGTGGAAGAAAGATTTTGACCGCGATGTGATGTGCATTTATAGGGAGAGGGACAACACAACGCAATTACGCAGGTGCCCCTAGCGGTTCACATCTGAGGGACACGTGGTGAACATGCAACACATTGGAAGTTGTTCCATGTTCCCACGCATGACTGGACTGTCGGGTGGTTGTTCCGTCTTCTCCGGGTTTTAGGCAATAAGGATTGAGCATTTAAAACAGATTTAATGTTTGTCTCTGTATCTTCTGCTGACAAGGACGCAGAGAAGACATTCGACGGTTTCAATAGAATGCATATGATTTGGATAGATAGATTTGACAAGGAAGCATAGAGAGGTTAGGGTCTGATCACATTCACTTAGTTCAAAAGATTCAAACGAGAAGACATAGCCATAAGTGAATGTTGTAGAGGACAGAACACTAATATATGTATATATCAGAATAAGACCAAATCAACATTGTGAAGATAAACATGAAGTCATGTCAATATTGAAGACAAACCAAATGCAAAGACTTTGCAAATGTAACACCAACAGAAAACACTCCAAACAAAAGTTTGGTCGTGGCGTTACCCACCATATAGGAAGTATTAGACCCAGACACGGCGCACAATTATCGTGGCGCTCCGAAGTCAAATTCCGCGTTAATGTATTCACACTTAGAGTGTTAGTCTTCATTAATTGAAGATATATGTTACTTCGTGTGTTGCACATCTAAGTCATCAACATGCATAAGTGTTAGGATGTGTGCCTAATCATAGGACATTTGAGGATTCCAAGATATTTAGCTCACGCCGCAACTTGCAAAACCTTTTCTCATCCAAGGGCTTTGTGAAGATATCTGCCAGTTGCTCTTCAGTGTTGACGTGAATGATATCAATATCTTCCTTCATGACATGATCTCGGAGAAAGTGATGACGAATTTCAATGTGCTTTGTCTTCGAGTGTTGAACTGGGTTGTTGGCAACTTGATGGCGCTTTCATTGTCGCAGTAGAGTGGTACTTGCTTCTGATGGATGCCATAGTCTTTGAGTGTTTGATTCATCCATAGAAGCTGAGCGCAGCAAGATCCAGCAACAATGTATTTAGATTCAGCAGTGGAGAGAGATACACGGTTCTGCTTCTTTGAAGGCCAACAAACAAGTAATCGTCCCAGAAAGTGACATGTGCCTGATGTAGACTTGCGAACCACCTTGTCACCAGCATAATCAGCATCCGAGAATCCAACTGGATCAAACTCTGAGCCCTTTGGATACCATAATCCTAATGTTGGGGTGTAGGCCAAATATCGAAGAATTCGCTTCACAGCTAAGTGATGTGATTCCTTTGGTGCCTCTTGGAATCGGGCACACATGCAAACACTAAGCATTATATCTGGCCTAGATGCACATAAATAAAGTAAAGAACCAATCATGGAGCAGTATACCTTTTGATCAAACTCTTTACCATTGGTGTCAGGACCCAGATGACTTTTGTTGGCATGGGCGTCGTGTATCATTTGCAATCTTGCATTCCAAACTTCCCTAAGCAGTCTTTGAGATATTTTTCTTGAGATATGAAGATGTCATTGCTTTGCTGACGTATTTGAAGACCAAGGAAGAACTTCAGCTCACCCATCATGGACATCTGATATTGCTCTTGCATCATGTGTCCAAACTCATCACTGTATTTTTTATTAGTGCAGCCGAAGATAATGTCATCCACATATATTTGGCACACAAACAGTTCACCATCATATGTCTTCGTGAAGAGTGTGGGATCCAGGGAACCAGGTTTGAAGCCTTTGCTCTTCAGAAAGTCTTTGAGTGTGACATACCAAGCGCGAGAGGCTTGTTTGAGGCCATACAGTGCCTTATTGAGCTTGTATACCATATCAGGATGTTTTGGATCTTCTAAGCCAGGCGGTTGTGCAACATACACTTCTTCTTCAATCTTGCCATTGAGAAAGGCACTCTTCACATCCATTTGATACACAAGGATGTTATGATGATTTGCATAGGCTAGCAGTATGCGAATGGCTTCAAGCCTAGCCACGGGAGCAAATGTTTCACCGAAGTCAATCCCTTCAACTTGAGTGTATCCTTGAGCAACGAGACGAGCCTTGTTTCTGACAACTTGACCATGCTCATCTTGCTTGTTGCGATATATCCATTTAGTGCCTATGATATTGTGTTTACGAGGATCAGGACGCTTGGCCAATTCCCACACATTGTTCAGCTCGAACTGTTGAAGCTCTTCTTGCATAGCTTGAATCCATTCAGGTTCCATGAAGGCTTCAGCAACTTTCTTGGGTTCAGATATTGAGACAAATGCAAAGTGCACACAGAAATTTGCTAGCTGTGTTGCTCTTGAACGAGTGAGTGGACCAGGTGCATTGATTCTATCAATTATCTTCTCAATTTGTACTTCATTTGCAACACGAGGATGAATTGGACGAAGATTTTGCTCTTGCTGATCATTGTCATCATTAGGAGGATTGTCTTCAGGCCGAGCACTGTCTTCAGGTTGATTAGGTGCAGACATGATAAGTTCCTCTTCAGCCCGAGCATCAGACGGTATGATTTCTCCAGTTCCCATAAGCTTGATGGATTCACTAGGTGGAACTTCATCTAGCTCATTTCGCAGGTGCTCTCGTGGCGAGCCATTAGTCTCATCAAACCGCACATCCACAGTTTCAACCACTTTATAGTGAAAATGTTGAAGACTCCGTAGGAGTGTGAGTCCTTTCCGTAACTAAGCATAAAACCTTCATGTGCTTTCGGTGCAAATTTTGAAGTGTGATGTGGATCCTTCATCTAGCACCTAGCACCAAATACTCTGAAGTAATTGGCATTTGGCTTCTTACCAGTAAGGAGTTCATAGGATGTCTTCTTCATAAGATTGTGAAGATAAACACGGGTGATGACATGGCATGCAGTATCAATAGATTCAGGCTAGAACATTCTTGGAGTCTTGTATTCATCAAGCATCATTCAAGCCATCTCAATGAGTGTTCTGCTCTTGCACTCCATGATGCCATTTTGCTGAGGTGTGTACGGAACTAAGAACTCATGAGTGATGCCCAATGTATCCAGGTAAAGGACGAGGCCGGTGTTCTTGAACTCTGCGCCATTGTCACTTCTGATATGCTTGATTTTGACGCCATACTTCATCATGGCACGATTGGCAAAGCGTCTGAAGACATCCTGCACTCAAGTATATGTTGAATAATCATCAACAATGACGAAGCCATAGAGACAAGCTGTGGTAGTGAGAGTAGAGTAGTGAGTAGGGCCAAATAAGTACATATGTAGCAGCTCGAAGGGTTGTGATGTCGTCATGATTGTCTTTGAGGGATGCTTGGCCCTCGTCATCTTTCCATCTTCGTAGGCACCACACAGATGATCCTTCTTGTACTTGATGCCCTCGATGCCTACAATGTGTTTCTTCTTCACGAGAGTGTATAGGTTCCTCATGCCAGCATGCCCTAGCCTCTGATGCCAGAGCCAGCACTCTGAAGCTTTTGCTAGAAGACATACGGCTAGTTTTGGTCCTGCTGAGAAATCTGCCATGTAAAAATCATCTTTCCGATACCCTTCAAAGACTAGAGACTTGTCAGATTCCATTAGAACAAGGCAACGATACTTTCCAAATATCACAATCATGTTCAAGACACAAAGCATTGAGACAGACATTAAGTTGAAAGCAAGGGATTCAACAAGCATCACTTTATTCATGTGCTGATCCTTTGAGATTGCAACTCTACCTAGACCCAATACCTTGCTTTTACCAGTGTCAGCAAATGTGACGTGACTCTTGTCAGATGGACGTAAGCTTGAGTGCATGAGAAGACTTCGATCACCCGTCATATCATTAGTGCATCCGCTATCCATAATCCATTCTGAAGCATGAGGTGTCATACCCTACAGTACAGTTAGGGGGATAGGCTTCACCAAGAGTATTGTGAAGCATAAACATTTTACGCACAAGAAGATTATCAAAGCTCAAATCAAGATTAGGACTGATAGGATGAATGGCAAGCGATTCAGAAACAAAATACATAGTGAGACCATTTGGGCATTTTATCTTGCGCCCAACAAGATGTTTTAGGTCCCCAGCAATAGCATCTGACGCCTTTGATTTTCGGCTGGAGACCTTTCCCTACAAAAGAGAGTCAATTTTTCTTAGCCACCCACATCTTCAGGGGTGGCTTAGAAGCAATGATTCTAAGTGCAGCATCTGAGAACTTCGGCTTTGGAGCCCTAGCAAATAGCCTTGCAGGAGGCGAATAGTACTCATATGAATAAGCAGAGTAGTTCTTAGTCTTATGAACATAGCGGTTTGATGATACGCACTCATATTCATAAGTTTGAGTATGATTTTCCTGCAAAACATTGGTGTTAGGGTGACTCAGGTGAGTCCTGTGTCTGTATGAAGCCTTTGGACCATACGAAGCCTTTGGTCTGGGGTTTGTCTTATTCCCTTATGGTGTCATGACGACATTCACAGGAAGATTCTCCAGACACCTTTTGGGCACCCAGATTTTCTTCATAGGTGGCCCATTCCTGCAATTAGTACCAATATACCTAGCAAACACTTCACCATTCTAATTCTTAAACAGTTTATAGTTTGCATCAAAGGATTCATCAATGATAATAGGGTTAGCACAAGTGAAGTCAGATAGGATGGATGGATCCACTGAAGGTTCCTTTGCAGCAACCCATGTGGTTTTGGTGTACTACTCACGCTTCCATTAAGAACCATCAACATTAATTTTCCTCTTAAACCCAACACCCTCTTTCCTAGGGTTTCGGTTCGGAATCTGCTTTTTGAGGACATCACATAGTGTCTGATGCCCTTTGAGACTTTTGTACATCCCTGTCTCAAGCAATGTCTTCAATCTAGCATTTTCATCAGCAATAGCAGTGGCATCCTCAGCAGAGGGGTTAGTTACCACATCAACAGTTGAAGATATTGCAATAGTAGCAGTAGTAGAACATTCAGCAACAGAAGTAGTGTTATCACGCTCAAGGCATTTTAGACATGGTGGTTCAAATCCTTCATGAGCGGGACTGATCTGTTGAGCGTGAAGTGACTCGTTTCCTTTTTGAAGATCTTCATGAACCGCTCTCAATTTCTCAAGTTCTCGCTTCCTTTGAAGATAATCATAGGAAAGCTTTTCATGAGTTGTTGAGAGCGTTTCATGACGACTTTCAAGTTCCTCATACTTAACATGAAGATTTTTTATGTCTTCAATTAAGGACTGAGATCGGGTCATTTCCGCGTCCAACAGGTCATCGCTTCTGTCTAACAGTTTTTGAATATGTTCCATAGCTTTCTGTTGTTCAGTTGCAATTTTAGCAAGTGTTTTGTAGCTAGGTTTGGATTCACAATCAGAGTCATCTTCACTTGATGTTTGAAAGTAAGCATCGTGTGAGTTTACCTTGGCACCACGTGCCATGAAGCAGTAGGTGGGAGCGGAGTCGTCCTTGTCATTAGCATCAGCGTAGGTGACGGAGCCATTGTCTTCAGTGTTGAAGATGGACTTGGCAATGTAGGTTGTAGCTAGAGCCAGACTTGCAACGCCAGTGTCGGACTCCTCCTCAGACTCCACCTCTGCCTCCTCAGAAGCAGACTCCTCTGAATCCATCTCCTTGCCAAAAAAAGCACGAGCCTTGCCAGATGAGCTGTTCTTGTGTGATGAAGACTTTGATGAAGACTTGGAAGAAGACTTTGAGGATTTATTCTTCTTCTTGTCATCAGAATCATATTCCTTGCTCTTATTCTTTTTGTTGTTTCCATTGTCCCACTGTGGACACTCAGAGATGTAGTGGCCAGGTTTCTTGCACTTGTGGCATGTTCTCTTCTTGTGGTCATGAGTAGAAGCTTCATCATTTCTTGAGCTGGATCGTGAAGGCTTTCTGAAGCCTTTCTTCTTGGAGATTTTCTGTAACTTCTTCACAAGCATAGAAAGCTCCTTTCCAATGTCTTCAGGATCACCAGAACTGCAGTCAGATTGTTCTTCAGATGAGGAAACAACCTTTGTCTTCAAAGCGCGAGTTCGTCCATAGTTGGGACCATAGATATCTCTTTTCTCAGATAGCTGAAACTCATGTGTGTTGAGCCTCTCAAGTATGTCAGACGGATCGAGTGTCTTGAATTCAGGATGTTCTTGAATCATCAGGGCGAGGGTGTCAAACAAGCTGTCAAGTGATCTTAGGAGTGTCTTGACGATTTCATGCTTGGTGATCTCAGTGGCGTCGAGAGCATGAAGCTCATTTGTGATGTCAGTGAGGCGATCAAATGTGAGCTAAACATTCTCATTGTCGTTTCTCTTGAAGCGGTTGAAGAGGTTGCGAAGGACACTGATCCTTTGATCTCTCTAGGTTGAGACGCCTTCGTTGACCTTGGATAGCCAGTCCCAGACTAGCTTCGACGTTTCCAGAGCACTCACACCGCCATACTGTCCTTTGGTCAGATGACCACAGATGATGTTCTTGGCAGTAGAATCCAGTTGAATGAACTTCTTGACATCAGCAGGGTTGACACCTTCACCAGTCTTGGGAACGCTGTTCTTGACAACATACCATAGATCGACATCAATGGCTTCAAGATGCATGCGCATCTTATTCTTCCAGTAGGGGTAATCAGTGCCATCGAAGATAGGTCACACAGCAGAGACTTTGATTATCCGTGCAGTCGACATAGCTAAAACTCCAGGTGGTTAAACCGAATCACACAGAACAAGGGAGTACCTTGCTCTGATACCAATTGAAAGTGCTAGTTATCGACTAGAGGGGGTGAATAGGTGATTTTTATGAAAGTCTTCAAAACATGGAAGTTTCGAAGACAAATGATAGAAATGAACCTATTAACATGCAGCGGAAGGTAGACTAGACTAGGCAAGCCATAGTCAAGCATTCAATGAAGTGAAAGCACGAAGACTATTAGCAGCTAGGCAGTATGGATCAGGATGGAAGATAGTATGAAGCCAATCATACACTACAAAAAAATACACTTCCGTGATGATACGTGTTTGTCATAGTAGGTCACTTTTTTGTCATGCATGTACATCCATGATAAATTTATGACAGAATCAAGATAGTCATACCTGTGATGTCGTAGAAGTGTTCCATGACATTACCAAAATTATCATCACGGAAGTGTCCACTTCCATGACGATAAATCACGCGTCACAGAAGTGCTTTCGTCAAGGGTGACCGACATGTGGCATCCACCGTAACGGAACGCCTTTAAGCTATCGGGTCGGATTTTGGATCCGATAACCCGTTAACAGCCCCCAACCAATGGGGATTTTCCACGTGTAAAATCATCATTGGCTAGAGGAAACACGTGGCAGCTCGTCAGTGGGTCAGATAGGCGCCTATGATATGTCGACACGTGGCACGGCCAAACAATGGCCCATTTAGCTTACAAAGCCGACCCGTTTGACTTGGTCAAAATTAATGGGCTAGCCCATGAAAAGCCTGTTAACGGTCTCTTCGCAAATAGCCCATTTTACGACCCGTTAACTCACGGCCCGTTAGGCCCTAAAGGAAATCGTCCCAACAACGTCATGTGGGCCGTCGAATATAATACCAGCCCATTTCACTTTCGGCCCATGTATGGCCCACGACGTCTTTCGGCCCATATGAGGCCTTCATATCTTTCGGCCCATTACAGGCCCATGGTGACTCTAGCCCATAATGAACAGTAATTTTCTTTATAGCCGTTAACGGCCCGTGATTTACATGGGCCGTTTCCAGCCCGTGTTAGCTTTCGGCCTATTGACGGCCCATACGTTCTTGGGCTCCTTTTCGGTCCTCGATTACTTCCGGCCCGTTACTGGCATGTTCCCCTAATGGGCCAAATTCGGCCCATGGCAAGAGTCGGCCCATTATTGGCCTATTACCCAATGGGCCAAATTCGGCCCATGGCAAGAGTCGGCCCGTTTCTGGCCTGTTAACCCATTGCACCGTTCTGGCCCGTCCTATATTCTCGCCCTTTAATGACCCGTTATGCCTATGACAGAATTAAGCCTTTGCTGTCCTACGGCCTGTTAACGGCCTGTTACCGTGCTGGGCTGATACCAATTATGCCCGATTATGGTGCATGTAGACCCATTTATCCGACGGCTCGAGGCCCACCGATTACAGGCCCATTTATCGACGGCCTGTAGGAGACCCGTGGATCCTATGGCCCGTATATGGCCCATGGTAGTTGCGGCCACTAGCAAACCAGGGAAAAAGAAGACTAGGAAATAAATAAGGCCGAAACTAACGCTAGGCTATTAAGGCGATTACACAGATTACATCCACTCGGCATCAAAGATCGCCACCAGTGCAAATATAGGGAACACCCTACACTATACAAAAATGGCTTGCTATTTTCTTCAGGCGGTGGCTGCACGTTAAGAATAAATTTTGTATCGCACCAAAACAAATTACAACTATATAACAAAAGGAAGGTTGGCATAAAACTTAATAGTCTAGCAGATAAATGCACTACCAGAAGTTCAGAAGCTCAGTTCATTTGACCTGACTGTTACGTTTTCATGCTGTATTGTCCGATGGAGCACCATAACCGTCGCCTTCATTTCCCCTAGGCTCCTGAACAACATAGCAAATTTCTGATAGTCTGGTTTCAAAACCATGCATATCTTGACGACATTGAGCAATGTTTCTCCTTGTTTCACAAAGGGTCTCTGTTAGGGAATGGACTTGTGTCTGGAGCGCAGATACAACATTGCTTTGAGCTTGCATATCTTGATCATGAGGTAGTTTGGACGATATTGCCTTAACAACCAACCCGGTATTACGTAGGAACGTGCTTTTGACACTGTTAGTGGACAGGTACTGACCCACTGCAGCAAGAGCTGACATTGCGGTTATAGTTGCCTCGCCACCTTCAGAAGGTGGCGGTTCCACCATTTTTTCCATAGCTCGCTGAAAAGTTGAGGTTTTACATTAGTAGTACCAGAACAAAAGATATTAAGGAGGCATCAAAACCAAACAAAATAGCTTTGGTCTATATACAGAACTTATTCTGGTGAACCCATGTAAAATATTAGTTGTATTTTATTGCAAAGTACATAATAAAACCAGGTTCCAAACATATGACCATGTAACATCGCTAATGTATTGTCTATTTCTTCACATTGTATTGAGGGCTAAGGATAAAGAGACGGAGTTTATAATACGGTAAGCATAGTATGACGTCATTCATATCACAAAACAACCGAGAACAGACAAACATGCAATTGTAACGTTGTGTGGGCAAGTCCAGCACGGAACTAGATTACGGGTCAAGATCAAAGGAACATCACTCCTCTCTTTTAAACCTTGTAAGGTGCAATGATACGCTAAGACAATTGTGTATAAAATTGAAAAGAGTAATAGACATTGGCTGCAAACCATGCAGTTCAAGGCACAAGTCAGAGTAAGTAGTAGTTAAAAGGCATGAGGATTAAGTACTTACAACAGCGGCTTTGATTGGTGTAGTCATGCCCTTCTTCTTGCTGGTGTGACAGACCTTGAAGATTTCCATAGCATTTGGTTCAGGTACTTTTTTGGTCCTTGCGGGCTTTCCTCTGCATTTGGAACAAGTCAATATAGATCTGATAATGTGGTACAGCGAACAGAGTGAAACAGCAACTAATTACAAGAGCCTCGTAGTGTGCAATATAGCTACGAGATCCTGTCGTCAATTGGAATTTTACTTTCGTATGGTTGGCCTTGTTCTTTGAACAATTCACCTACAAGTAGATAGATTTGTGTGGCACATGCGTAAATAGGACTTCAACATGTGATCTGATGACATATATATAATGTACCTGATACTTCGGATCGGACCAGTTTTAACGAGGCCTCTGTAGTCTTCATCAGATATATTTTCCACTGGAGATGTTTGGGCAAGTTCACTGTTAGCCTTGCCTTCAAAGTGAGTTCTCCTCAAGTTATAACAATACTATCGCAGAGCAAACTTGAAAACATGGGTGCAAGCTTGTATGGTTGCATCATCTTGGCTATCCAACTTGAACCTCATCTATTGAAAATTATGGGAGTCTCATTATCAGCAACCTAGAAAGTATTGGACAAAGCAAGACGATATTACTAGTTTCCATACATAACCATACTTATAGATAAATGGTCGAGGAAGATGTTGAACTGGGTTTCGTCTTTGTCATTCCTGTACTGAATCCATGTTGGGAGGATACGTACATGACACCTAACAGCAACCGCTGCCTCTGATACTAACTTGGCTGACTTTGTAGCATCACGTGGCCTTTTTAAACCCGCCTCAAAACGGATCTCCATTCTTCCTCCTCTAGATTTAGTTAACCTATCGAGCATTATCCCTGATGTTTGTTTCCTCTTGCGCCTAGGTGCTAGTCCAACAACAAACATAGGAAGTGTTAGTGTACATCAAACTGTGAGACTACATATAAAGAAGCATGCAACTGTAACTTGACTCCAGCAACTACCTTCTTGTTGTTGAAGCTCACAAGGTTCATCTGATATTGCCAAATCATCTTGTTTCAAGAGTGCTTGGGAAGTAGTGTCAGGTGGCAAGGGAGCTTGGGAACGTGCTGCTAGCTCAGTTGACGCACGAGTACGTCGTGCAGCTGGTAGTACTGTGGTAGGTGTTGCAAGAACTAGGGTTGTCTCTGCATGTTTGGTGGCAGCTATTTGTTTCCGTTTGTCTTTTTTTGCAACTCGTGTAGCATGGGATGTCGTGTTTGTAGAATTTTCTGCTGGACTTTCACCTTCTATTGCACCATCAATACCAGCAGAATCTGCATGATTCATCCACTTCTCATTCCCTACCATTCTGTGTTTCTTCCTCTTTCTCTATGCCATGTTAAGTCAAGCCGACAAGAAAAACGAATAACAATTTAGTTCTTCAGAACAAATTGATGCGTGATGCAGACGAACTGAACTTTGATGTTAGACAACCACATGATAGGAGGGTGTAATATGTTTGAAAAACAGGACGGAAGAGATAACCAGAACTATGATGTGTAAACTAAGAAGAAGACATTTCACCAAATTAGAAGCAATGCAATGGAAGGTAGACACAATATGAAAGATGCTACAAATATCGCTCTGCCAAGTTAACAGTGTCTCATCATAAATGGCGTTTAAGCAAATGTGAAGCAGTACAAGAAATAAATCATATGCAAGATGCAAACAACATCACACTACCATTGCATATTCATTAGTGCCATTGCATATTCACAACATTGCATATTCACAGATTATGATGTGTAAACTAAGGAGAAGGCATTTCAACAAATTAGAAGCAATGAAAGCTAGACACCATATGAAAGATGCAACGAATATCACTCTACCAAGTTAAAACTGTCTCGTCATAAGTGCCATTTCAACAAATTAGTAATACAAGCTAGAAAAGAATGTGAGATGTAACCTATATCACACTCCGAAGTCAAACATGTCTTATGATAAGTGATTGTTGCAGGTTACACAACAGTAGTAATTTGATGTAAGAACATGGTGTGATAGATAGATATTGTATGTTCTAGAAACAGGAACACTTGTCTTATTCAAGCATAATGTGTAAAGTAAGAAGATGGAATTCAACAAAATTAGAAGCAATACAAGCTAGACATCACACATAACATGCAACCACATATAACAGTGCCAAGTTAGAGGGAGCACCGGTGATGCTGCACTAGGGGAGACGTGCTCATCATAAACACAGCTTTGTTGAGTGTCTACACATGTGTTGTCTTGGAAATCATCTTGGGGGTGTGGAGGAGTAGAAACTGTAGAGGCCCTCCGTTCGGAAGGAGCACCTTTATCCGCTGCCTTGCTAACTTCCTTCCTCTTTATTGATTTTGAATTGTCAAGTAAAACCGACAAGAAAAAAGCAATAAAATTCTATCTTCAGAACTCATTCATGCATGATACTGACAATCACTACTTTGATGTAAGGCAAACACATGATACCAGGATGGAATATGTACGAAAAACAGGACGGCATGGCATGTTCACAACTGTTTGTGTAAACTAAGCAGAAACCATCCAGCAAATAAGAAGCAATGCAAGCTAGACATCAGATGAAAGATGCAACCAATATGACTCTGCCAAGTTAAAAGCGTCCCATCATAAATGGAATTTCAACAAATTAGAAGCAGTGCATGCTATAAATCATATGAAAGATGCAACTAATATCGAACTGCATATACTAAAGGTGTCTCGTCATGTTGATTGATGCGGGATACAAAAAAATAGTTTTATGTAAGGACATGCTTAATAGACAGATGTACTATGTACTAAATACAGGAAGGCATGTCACATTAACAGGTATAATGTATAAGCTAAGCAGACTAGCACATGCAGTTTAACCAGATTGGAAGAATTACAATCTAGACACCATATGCAACATGCAACCACATATCACGCTGCCAAGTTAGAGCAAGCACCTGCGATGCTAGTGTAGGGGAAATGCTGTAATCAACTACAGAGCTACGTTCACTATCTTCATCTAGCATTTCTGTTTCTTGAGAATCATGTCGGGAGGCTGGCGCTGCATTCTTTAAATGAGGAGTAGTCCCCTTGCCTTCCTGCATGCCTCGTCATAAGTGATTGATGAGGGATACACAAGAACATTAGTTTGATGTAAGAACATGGTTAATACACAGATGTACTAGTATGTACCAAAAACAGAAAGGCATGTCATATTCAAAGGTATAATGTGTAAGCTAAGCAGATGCAATTTAACCAAATTGGAAGCAATACAAGCTAGACATCCGGCTGGAGTGGTGAGCATGATCATCTAGGACCTGAGAGCCTGGTGGGAGGCGGGCTGCTTCGCCACCATCACAGATTTTTAGTTGGCTTCCAGGTGATGCCTATCTTTGCTGGGCTTGTCACTGGCTCGGCCAGTGCCCTGACTAGCTATTTGTCTTCTGGTGCTCACGGGATGGTGGTTCATGTAAAAAAAATATTTCCTTGTCTTACCGACTTCGGCCTTTCGAATACAAGCTAGACACCATATGGAACATGCAACCACATATGACACCGTGAAGTTAAAGCAAGCACCTGGGATGGTGGTTCATTACGAGCGAGGTCATCAACTCCAGAGCTATGTTCCCCGTCTCCATCTGCTGACACTACACTGTTTAAAGCATTGAAACGTGTCTTGCCTAGCCGCACACCAAACTGGAGTGACTTCTCTCTTTTCTTTTTGGCTTCTCTCATGGCAGCAGAGTCTGAAATACCCTTGCATAAAAACACAACAGTGAGAGTAAGGGTGAAGTGTGTGCAGAACTAGTGCACTGTAAAAGTAGCAGATAGCAGGTGGCTGAAAAATAAATGACATGAGACATATGATAGCTCTACAACATTGCATGGCAAACAAAATTAGATTCTACTCTGTATGATTTTGTAATATATGAGCACAGGAAATGCAGGTACTCCTCCAGCACACCACCACATGTGGTCATATCTAAGATAACAGTTGACTGAAAATAAATAGGTCAGTTGATTTTTTTAATGAACCGTCCGATCTATAAGGAACGGTCAGATGGCCTTCGTCTACCTCCCGCCAGTCACTGTTGACGATCTTTCTCGAACCGCCAGCGAGCACCGGCCCAGACCCCTACCTCCGCCGCCCCGCCCTCCCATCGACCTCACACCACCACCGTGCTTGGCAGCGCCCCCAGGCCATCCCTTTAATCCCGGCCGACCTCTAGATCGGGCGCCAGTAGCTATAGGACGCACACGCCCCTAAGATAAACACCAAGGCGCTGCTTCCCCGGCGTAATAGGCGTACTAGCGCCTGTTACGCCGGGGAATGCTTCCGTTAATTGGGAATCAAGTGGCCAGAAATTGTAATTCAGGGGGGCGACGGACCTCTAGCTAAGGTGAAATAGTATATGAGGAGAAACCTTGTGCATCGCGAGTTACTAGGAACATCTAGTATCAAGAAGAAGCGGTCAACTAGTGTCTTCTGTGGGATGAATACCGTGCAAGCAGAGATGTAAGATTTGCACGAATAAGGGAATAGGAGTACCTTTTTCGGTTGCCGGTGTGGTCACCTCCACAAGTCGCGCCGATTTTCTTCTTTTTACCGGGGAAACCGATGTTCTGGAGGGTGCAGGCTTGGACGAACCCATGGCCAAATTATTGACTGTGTTGCCGTGGCCGTATGTCGGCGGAGGGGAAGCAGATCTGAGGCGGCGAAGGACGGCGTAGCAGGAACAGCTCCGGTGCGGTGGAGGGTGGCGAAGTTGGAGCGGCAGCGGTGAGGCGCAGGACAGCGTGGTTGAACTGGCTGGGTACGGACGACTCGGCCTCGGCTTCAACTACTAGCCGTGGAGGGCGTTGCAGTTGAGGTTGCGGTGGACGATGACATCGGGGTATGGGCTTCGGCGTGATGGAGGAGGGCGGCGGTTGATGGGTGGGATGCGGTGGCAGACGGAGGATGCCGGGGTTTCGCGGCTGGTGGATAGGTAGTTTTGGCGCCCACGGAGTATGAATGGGGAATCAGACGGGTGGGGGGGAACCATGTTTCGGTCTGGGACGCGCTTGTTTTTGGCTTTTTTGAACAGAAGATGGGACACGCTTGTTTGAAATTTGGGGAAAGTACAAACTTTGCCCCCCTCTTAAATTTCGGACCTACTATGGGTCAGGGGTAGGATGGTAATCCCAGGTGTCCCAAATAGTGGGCGGGAGCGATTTCGGCCGCGTGCATGTGTGCGTAGGCGGCCATTGTGTATGAATGTTTTTCGGATGCAGTTGTGTGGCGTCTAGATGAAGCTACAAACCTACCCCGGTTTAGACCTTTGGACGTCGGGCCGGTAGGTTTCACGGGTCGGAGTTATTAGAAAAGTAATTTCCTTATACTACCAAACATTGGTCTCACGCGGTTTCGGGCGAGTAGAGGCTCTTTTCGCACTTCGTTCGAAATTTTGAAACACAAGCATTCACGTTTAGAGTACTCTTGAACTATGAGGATTGACCTAAATATACAACGTTTATTTGACCTTGTATGTTTGAAAACCTCATTAAATTATCCGCTTCTTTTTGAAATTTTGACACTTGAAAATCCTATAACTACGATTATTTTGGAATGGAGGATCTAAATTTGAATCTATTTTGTACACGACTACATATGCTATTATGTACAAAATCAGAGCAAAGATTGGTGCCCCCATAATTTAGGTATGGTTTACAAATGCCATGATATCAAATTCAAATAATTGAATGGACTTCATGTTGAATTCAATTTTTTTAAACCACCTTAAGTTGAATTCAAATGTATGCTAGTTCATAGGTAGTAGCTATTTATAATGTCCATTGTGTAACTTTTGTATGTATAATGTGGTTTACACACACAACATGAACTATACTCACGTTTATATTCGATTGCTAAACCGATGCATTGTCTGGAGTTCAAAATACTAACTATGTGGATCAATTGTGTTGAATAATAACATAGACATGCTCAAATTCGATAGAATCTAGATGTCTGATGGATCAATGACCGCTCGTTACGCGAATTGCAAATATCATGATCCCATCCTAATATTTGGATACAATTTATATCTTTAATCAATGTGTAGAGCAGTCTTTTACGTGTAGTTTCACTCTCCATCGGTGGTCTCTCATACATGCTCACACACTCTCTCCCGAGGTGTCTTTCTTGCACACATGCTCTAGATATAACCCTCCCTCCCTCTCTTAACCATTTACAACTGTTTTCACTAACCTTTATCACAAGCACTCTTCCTCTTGCAAACATACACATGCACAATCCTCATCGACCCTTTCTATATACATGGACCTACCTACGTGTCTCATGTATGCACATTATCTTTACGCCTGTCTCTCACGCATTGTCTCACGCCTCTCTTCCTAATCGACGAGTATGATTCTAGCAGAGCATTCTGTAGGATGCCCCTTAAAGTTAGGTTGGATGAATAGTAATATCGGAGATAAAGGGGTTACCTTAGTCTGAGAACCTAGGGTTACAAATCCTAGCCGGCATTGTCAGTGGACACAGAGGCCTTCACAATTCTGCTATCTTTGTCTTGTACGACTACTCATCCATGGGTCTTCCTAAATGCGTCACGGGCCGACCAATGTGGCGCAGGACGGAACAGAACGAAGGGCCTCACCTCAACCCACCGGACCTCACGCGGTGACACACCCTCTGCCCCCACGTCTCATTATCTTCTCACACCCACACATACCAACACAAACACTACACACAGAGAAAATTTCTCCTGGTGCCTCTATTCCCTCCCCCCTTGCATATACACACTCAAGGGAATGGAATCTCTTGTCGTCACATCATATTCGTCTCTCTCTCTAGACCACTCTTATTTCTCGTGCTATCTCTCCCATGCCCCCCGTCGACCCCTTTATCCATGCCTCTCTCGAATACGTAATACACACACATACCTCTCTAGGCCCCGCCAAATGCATCAACTACACATTCACACATGTTACATCACGTACCCCATTGATCTAAAAAGCCCTCTCTTCACGTTTATTTCGCATACAACATTCCTTTTGAATAAAGTGTGGCCAAAAAATTATTTTAGAGTTTCTACATATATACAACATTACAAAGTTATATGGAGGAGTACGAACGCTAATTTGCATTGCATGGTGCCCACAATGATATTTATTCCGCACTGTGAATTTGTATACTTTTATACTATATACAAAGTTAGTCATAATAAAGAGAAACAAAGAGCATCTCTCTCTCCATCGCATACCCCCTGTATGCCCCTTTCACGTATGCACACAAACTGCATCCACACAACACTCACACAAACACATGCACCCATGCACGCACGCAACACTCACATGTACACACGCAGCCACGCACGCAACACTCACACGCACGCACGCAACACTCACATGCACGCATGCATGCACACACCAGTACACCACACGACCAACACGCACTCTCACGCTCAAGTGCTCAACCTACACGTGCATGCGCACACATCAGGCCCTGACAAACACATACACAACTAGGTGATTCCCGCGCACGGGTTGGAGCCTTGTCGCACCTGCGTAAATTTGTGTTTATCTGACCTTTTGCCTATGCGAACTGATAGGTGAGACCCACAATGAACGTGGTCAATTTAACTAGTCAACATGGCGCCATGCAGACTATTTGGCCGGTCAAGAGAGTGCAATCCAATGCTTAGCTGTGAGAAAGTGGCCGTATAAGCACCGCAAAATGTATATAGTGACCGTAATCAGCTTATTCTGAAGTTCGGTGACAGTATTACTCTTTTCTCTCTGTAGGCCCTCCAAAACTACATCTCTACACGTTCTCGCATGTTACATCTAACAACTATGCAATACAGCACTACTACTACACTCGAACACAATAAATCATATGTGTTTTTAGTTTTACTAGATATCATATTGTTACTTATAATTATTCAGTTTGCATGCATTAAAATTGCCTTTGAAATGTATGGCCAGTATCATCTACCGCGCGGGAAAAATCCCGCCCTTTCCTGTTTAATCGGGTTTGTATCGATGGATCGTGCAAAAACAGCAAAACTATAGTACTATACAGTACAAGTGATAGTTCACTGGGCCGTCGTGTCATCTACTCCTCCGTCATAAGAGTGGAGCGCTCGCTTTCATAAATCTTCTAGTCCCTTTCGCCGACATGTGGGACATCAAGCTACCGGGTCCACGTGCCATACCGGAATACAGTGCAGAGCAGCCGAGGTGAAGCACCCCAGTCATGGCGCCGGTGTAGTAATGAGCAATGAGGCGTCAAATCACAAAGCTGCACCTTTCCCGCAGTTAAGTTGGAGGGACAAAGCAACCATCATTTCACTCGTTGCTGAATCCGCTTCTCCCTCATCTTCTTCAACTTAACCACGTGTTGCTTCTGCAGTTGTTCTGCCTCATGTGGGACGCGGATCGGGTTGGTAAAGCACTGACACGTGGGACCACATGTTAGCAAACCGCCAGGACAATGTCCTCCGAAAATAAGAAGCCTAATCCTAGACTTACAAAGGGCTACGTAGCTGCTACGTATACTTTCCATCTAATCTATATATGCCCCCTGATTTTCAGGTGGGGTGGGCCTAATCCTCTCCTTTAATCCAATCAAATAGTCCCACATCACATCAGTTCATAACTTTACGCAAACCATTACGCGGATGTAGCATTGCTCAAATAAGAAACCTCCCCCGCCATCTGCGCGGCAAAATCACCTCCTTTTTACTAATCTCGATTCTATAATTTTTTAGATCAATATAATTGAGATTTTTATAGATAGCACATAGGAGCAAAACCAAGTGGTACGGTTAAGGGCATCCACAATGTGTAGCCAAATGCGAAAATAGCTTTTGGCATCGTGGGAACCATTGCGGACGATGTTGCCAAAGCCAAAAAGATGGAACCAAAGCTCCCTGATTGATTGATTGAAGGAATAGAAAAATGCAACGTCTTTCCTCTTTCTCCCATGCTTGGACGCATGTAGTACAGTATAGAGCACATAGTCTACTCCCATGTCCCTTCTATCACAAAACACAAAGCAGTGAGGCGTCAAATCACAAAAGCACGGACGAAGCAACCATCATTTCACTCTTCGACGACTCCGCTTCTCCACCGTCTTCTTTGAGAAGCCATCTCACCGCATTAGTTACTCCTAGTAGTACTAGTAAAGGACTTCCTGGAGGCAAATAAGGTGGTTGTCTCGGCTTGCAGGCGGCACTTGCGAACGACTTACCGTGGTCTCCCTCAATGGTGTTCTCCGTCGAACGCACTTCGCCAAACCACCAAAAAAATATCGTTGACGTAACCGCAATGGGGAAGGAAGTCAAATATAGTTACTACCTCCATTTTTTTGTACACAAGGCCAGTATATCAAAATTACAATTTGCAAAGGGCCACTAACAATAATCGAGGCAAAATTGATGGGGTTAGCAACCAAGGGCATTAATATCCCCTGCATGCATGCGGAAGTGAGAGGGTTGATTTGCATGGCGCTACATTAATCAAGCGATGAGGAGTGAGATGGCTAGCTCTTTGGTCTTTGGAGAAAAAAATACGCATTAATTGACACGTGAAACAAGGATTTGTATCGATTAAATCCCGTGAAGGAAAACCCAGCCTTTCTTTTTTAACACTAGTACTCCTAGTACGTACGTACTTATCCTGTTTGGGTCTACGCCTTGCATTGCCAAACTTCGCCACACATTTTTGCCAAGCTTGCCTAAAGTTTTCAAAATGAGAAGGAGGTCCACTTGCACACGGCTATCGCGGTCTCACCGCACCCTCACATGGTCGCTCCTACACGCCGCGGTCGCACCGCACCCTCACACAGTCTCTCCTGCACGCCGCAAACCCAACCAAGGGAACGCACCCTCACTGACACGTGATGTCGCATGTGAACACACCAAACTCAGCCATCCTATCGTTGACACATAATTTTCGTTTCATAGAGTATGTTTATCCAACCGCATGTTGGGGAGTATCCGTACGGCCCGTGCGGTGGTCTGTTGGGGAAGAAGAAGAGGTGAGGAAGAAGGAAAGAAGGGTTAGGAGACGTAGGATATTCATCCAACTGCCTGAAATGGTAGACTGACCCAAGTCAGGTGACTTGCATAACAAATATATGTTTTTACACAGCAAAATATCCATAAAAACAACAACATAAAGAAAAACTATCACTGCTCGTGGAAAGAGACGACCTCATCGTCTTTGGCTGCCGGCGCGAACCAGCCGTCACTGCCGACGTGTGTCTCCGCACCATGGTTGTCCTCGGCCTCCAGCTACTCGTTCAAGCGGAGCGTGCGGGTGCTCTGCACGGACGAGAGCACAGCCCGGTACAAGTCGAGGACGTTCGGTTCCGCCTCCAGGAGGGCCTCGATTGTAGCGGCATCTGCGCACTCTGCGTCGAGTCGAGCCTCCGCCGCCCGGTTCAAGTCCAGGACGTTCGGTTCCGCTTGCAGGAGGGCGTCGATGAGAGCGGCATCCACACGCTCTGCGTCGAGTCGAGCCTTTGCCGCCCGGTTCAAGTCCAGGACGTCTGGTTCCGCCTGCAGGAGGGCCTCGATGACAGCAGCATCCGCGTGCTCCGCCTCAAGTTGAGCCTCCGCCGCCCGGTTCACATCCACGACATCCGGTTCTGCCTGCAAGAGATCCTCGATGGCAGCGGTATGCGCGCGCTCCGCGTCGGGTTGAGCCTCTACCTCCCGGTCATCCTTTAGTATCGCCATGTTGAACCGCTGGTCTGCCTGCACGATGGGGGACTCGGACGGCGGCACGAAGTCGACGTCCATCGTCTCGTACCCATCGGGGGCCTTCTACGCCGCGACCTCTGCCATGAACATTGGATCGGCTTCCTCCTCCTCGTAGCTTGGCTCCAGAGAACTCGGGGATTGGCCCGCCGCAAAGCGAGCTTGGGAGCAGAGGTCTGTGGCGCCGACCGCCGCCGCGATTTCTGCGCGGTGCTCCGACGTCAGCATCTTGTAGTAAGTGATCTTGCGGCGCACCATGGCTTTCCGGTGAACTAGGGGACGCTTGATGCAGGCTAGGGGATCGAAAGGTGGGGGAATGGGCTGGAGATTTGGTGTGGTTTTAGGGCAGTGGCTGGCGTAGGCTGAGCAGCGAAGGTTCTCGTGTGAATAATGGTTCCGGTGATGACCGGTCAATCGGTTTTGACGGTACATTGCTCTTGTCGCGTTCGCGTTGCAGCCCGGCATGCTGGACCCTCCACGTCGCTCACCGAATGGAACATGCTTCGTCTTGCGTTTTCGCTCGCTTGTGGGACCGCAGTTGAGAGCAAACCGACGTCCCTCCCCCTCCCCCGCCCGCGTCATTTATTATACCACCACTCCCTCTGTTTTATGCGGAGTAAATAAAAATAGAGGGAGTATACTACGGATGAGGATCCCCTGACGTGGCCGAACCCATTGAGTAACTGACATGCGGGGCCTAGCAAGCATGGGGTCCGCCAGTAAGTGACCGAAATGGAGGGTAAGGCAGGGATACCTACGTCAGAGGATCCGCTTCCACTATACTACTTTGACCAAATGTTAGAGTAATAATATATGACATGTAACTTACACAAATGTTAGAGTAATAATATATGACATGCAACTTACACAATTCATACATGGTCTAATGCGTTTTTCGAGGCTAACTTTGACCAAGTGTTAGAGTAATAATATATGACATGCAACTTACACAAAGTATACGGTCAAATTCGTATGTGAAAGGAGTTTCCAATGATATAATTTTCACATTATACATATCATGTACTATTAATCTTGTCAATAGTCAAATTGGAAACCATCTCGAGTACAAATCTACGAGTACGTACGAATCTAACAATATTGATTGGGCGTTGTTGAAAGTTGATACCTTTTTGATCAAAGTAGATATACTTTGACTACACATAAAACTTATATGTAAACTAAAAAGGATAGGAGGGAGTATATTGTATGTTCAAAAATGAAACAAAACATTGAATACCCTTTATATATGATTTGCGGATGCTATGATCACCGGTTCAAAATTTTGAATCCGCCTTAGGTATCACGTTCCCCCACTCGTTCCCTCTCGATTTCATCTCAGGGTCCGGAGATCTATTGAAAGAGGACTAGGGTGGGTACATGCGAATGATACTCGGCGGAATGTTCAAATGAGGCATGCGGGAGGATGGACTCGACTGGAGGGCGACATGATCGATGGAGAAGAGGGTTGGAGAGGAATGAGAAATAAGCAAACGCCACATGATTATACTTGAACGTCTCAAATAAACAATAAGTTGTCTCCCTTGGCCTATATAGTGAAAGGCCTAATGCGCAACTCGGAGCATTGACGCTCGAATGTGGCTGGGAAAACAGGGAAACAGACATGTGGGGCACACCTGTCGGGACGACATAGCACAGACTAGTCCAATGGAGTAGCTGACCCACGACCTCCTCGCCACCGACAACCGTTCATGTGGGTCGTTGGGGCCAACAACGGGGCTCAGCTCCAGCATCGCCTCTGGACACGGCGACCGCGGTGAGCGACACACTCATATCGTCGCTAGACACGGTCGGTTTCAGTTTGCCGAGGGTGGCGTTAGTGTTGTGGCACGACCCACGGTATGTTTGGTTTGTGCCCAAGGTTGCCCCATCAAAGCATTGGGTAGCCAAAATTTTGGTTGAGGTATTGGTTGCCCATGATTTGGCCGACATTGGCAAGAAAAATGAACTTGAGTTGACTAGAGTTCATTGGCATGCCAAAGAAATGGTAACCATCCAGACAAAGACCAATCTTTGGGTCATGACCAAAATTTTGGTTTAGGGTATTGGTTGCCCATGATTTGGCTGACATTGGCAAGAAAAATGAACTAGAGTTGGCTAGAGTTCATTGACATGCCAAAAAACTGGCAACCATCCAAACAAAGACCAATCTTTTGGTCATGACCAAAATTTTGGCAAGGTGCACTTTGGCCACAATCCAAACACACCCCAACACCCGACTCGTCGAGGATGCACGGGGCGCCGCAACGCGTCCGCGGAGTGGTGTAGCGCGGCCAACTGCATCCTCTAGACCTGAGACCATGCCGGGTCGTCTTGCTTTTTCAATGACATGCGGGGATTGCATGTGAGAAAAGGGCATCTCCAACATTGCCACGACCGCAGCTGACTCCCCTGGCACACCAAAACCCTCGTCCCTCGCGCCGTCGCGCTGTGCGTTCCCAGCCGGCGCCAGCTACCCGCATTCATGTCGTCCGTTTGTATGTCGTCATTAAGAGGCTCGGTGTCCGCGGAACCAACTCCGGCGACTTAATGACGCACCCGGACGCTTGGCCTCACCGGAATGAGCTACTTAAAGCGGCAACGCCTAGCTAACCTCCACACCATAGCGCACCGTCCTCCTACCTGGAACCACATCCGCCATGACCGCAAGCACGAATGCTCTGCGGGAGAGCTTGTCTTTGGGGATGGAGCTCGCGGTCGCCGCCCTCGCTTAAGTCGCCGCACAAGTGGTGGCCACGCTGGCGGCCGACGACGGGAGCACCGTCAGCCACGCGTCCTACTTGCCGTCGTCCAATGTCCGGCATCGCCGAGGTCGGGGACTCCTCCGAGGATGAGTAGGGCATGGGAGGCGGCAGGGCATGGTGTGCCAACTGGCCGGTCCGTCTCCCGTGTTCTACTTTTCCTCGCCGGAGACCGCACCTTCACTTCAGGGGTCTTGAACCCCGCCCCCGTACATGGAGATCACAGATGGAGGACGTCGGTCGCCGCCGTAGAATAGGTTTAGGGTCGTGTTTCTTTTATTTTTTTGTCCTATAAAAGTTCAAAATGTAATGAAAATCTGCCGTGTTTGCATTAATCTCGGCCGGTGTATATGAACTTTCACAATAATATATATATTGTAGGAGTACTAGCAAGATGCCCGTGCGTTGCACGGAAGATCAAGATCTTGTGGGAGAAAGGGATGAACGAGGGAAAGCCTTATCTGCAAATGTGGAGAGGAGTGCAGGTAAATTGTCATAGTTTCCTTCCTATCCGTTAGATATAGATCGGACGGCCTATATTGCAGGATCGGACACATCTTTCTACATCTACGGGAACCTACGAAAGGGTTAACGTAAATTGCCTGTCTCTCTCCTCCCCTGATTTTCATGGTGGTGGGCCCCTCCCTCCCCCCAATCTACAATCAACAGCTCACACATTTCACATTACGTTAATTACGAAACTGGGATTACGTAGGTGTAGCATTACTCATCCTAAAAAACCCAACTAAGCCAACCTCCCAGCATATCGCGCGGGAAAAGACCCGGCCACGCCGTTTTAGTCAGGATTACCGGATTACTAGTAGTAGTATCGATGGATCGCGCGAAGCAACAAATTTTTTTTGAGGGGGCGAAGCACCTAGTTTAAAAGGAAAAAATGTGGTACACTCACAACACTCCTGTCGCGGTCGCATTGCAGCCCACACACGTTCAGTCCTACACATGGCTCACGCAAACGGAACGCGCTTCGGCTTGCCTCTTCACTGACACGTGGGACTGCACTTGGAGAAACCGGCCATGCGCCAAACTCCCTCCGCCCACCGCGCAAAAATCCTCCCCCCGCACACCCAAAAATTCCCCCCAAATCCGATTCAACCGCCCTTCGGCCAACTAGCCAATAATATTCCCCAAACCCCCCTCCCCCCTGTCCCCCTCCACTCCATTCGCTCCGTCAAAGCCGCCCTCCCCGCCGCGCCGATACGTCGGCGCCGTGGTTCGGTGATCCTCTCGCTCCCACAGTACACTCTCGTAGACTGCCATCCTCTAGCCGCGCCGCCACCTCTGGCTACGTTCTTGTGGAGGCGCACGGCGGTCAGCGCCGCCACCGCTAGCGACGTTCATGTGGAGACGCACGATGGTCAGCTTCTCCCACGGTACACGCATTCTAGACTGAGGCCCCATTCATGTCGGTGTAGCGTTGAATGTTAGCTGATAGACGCTGTTAATCTCACTATTTGCCGAAGTAGTTTACTGTCAATATGCTCTGCTTAAGAAGCTTCCTTGCCCTGTTCTGCACTCAATCTGCTTACCTGAGATGGCATGCCAAGGCCGATTAGTTGCTAAAATATCCTGCCATATATTTATTGTGACGTAGATTGCCATGGTCTAGTAGCCAATCTGTTAGCTGAAATAGCTCTACCCCGTTTTATACTCGATCTTTGTTGCTGTGATGGCCTTTGATAGTTTGATGGCTGTGTGCTCGGCCTCATTGACTGCTGAAATAGCCTGCCATAATTTGGCACTCAAATCTGTTTGCTGAATTAGCTTTACATATATTTCGTTACTTAGATCTGCTCGTCCAAATATCTTGCCATAGCTTTAGACATCGACCTAGGTATTTTTTTTCTGGACTTCATAAAAAAGCATATATGTTTTTCCTATAATATCTAGTAGAAGAACTAATTTGTATGTCTAACAAATGGACAGGACTTGGATAACTTCTGCTCAAGGATTCTCCGCTGCATATGTCGAGGGGGTTGAAAACTTCATGAACTTTATCAGAGCTGAGTACGGTTGTCCGAAATCAGATGTGCTCTGCCTGTGTAGCAGTTGTATGAATTCAGTTACAAGACCCGAGTCAACTGTGCAAAATCATCTACACTTGTATGGGATGTCGATCACATATACTAGGTGGGTTCATCATGGTGAAGCTGTGAACGTCAATGTTATTGACTACATGGAAGCAGCTGATCACCATCTTGATCTGCCTGATGCTCAGGTGGAAGAGGAGGAGGAGGTGGTGGTGGCGGAGCCAATGAGTTTGACCAACATTGAAACAATGCTACGAAATGCTCGTGCATTCCATGAACTTTCACCTGCAGAAGAAAAATGATGGGCCCGCATGTTGGAACAATGCAACGTTGCTGTCACCCCAGGAAATAAGCTGTCAGTATTCTCAGCTATGGTCACCTTTCTTCAGGTGAAGACATCTGAGCAGCTGACCAACAAATCATTCGATGCGATGTTGGCTTCTTTCCGCGAATCTTTCCCAGATGCGTCTGAGCTGCCACACACCTATAGTAAAATGAAGAATTTCCTTCGTGCGGTTGGAATTGGATATGATATGATCCATGTTTGTAAGAATAATTGTGTTTTGTTCCGGAAGGATTATGCCAACTTAAGTGAATTCCCGAAATGCAAATCATCAAGATGGAAAGATGGTGATGCTGTGAAGAGGATTCCTCATAATGTTCTGAGACATTTTCCAATTACACCAAGATTGCAGAGGTTGTTTCATGATGCTAAAACAAGAGAGGATGAACTGTGGCATTCTAGGAACCAGGAGTACAAAGATCAGAATGTAATGAGCCATCCATCTCATGGTAGTGAGTGGAAAAGCTTCAATAATAAACACAAAGAGTTTGCTGCTGACCCGAGAAACATTAGACTTGGCTTAGCTTCAGATGGATTTAACCCATTTGGCCACCAGAGCGCCACATATAGCATGTGGCCAGTGCTTGTTATCCCTTACAACATGCCTCCAAATGTCTGCACCAAAGAATCAAACTACATGATGGCCTTGCTCATCCCAGGTCTAAAAAGTACTGGAAAGGATTTTGATTTGTTCGTGGAGCCTATTGTGGAGGAACTTCAACAGCTATGGAAGGGTGTTCTCACTCGAGACCTATATAGCAGCCCACTAGCTAATTTTTTTCTGCATGCTGTTATAATTTGGTGCATCCATGATTATCCGGCTTTGGGCACTATGTCAGGGCGAACGACACATGGTTACAATGCATGTGTTCGCTGTGACAGGAATCCACTATCATACGCAATACTTAGCAAGATCTGTTACATTGGACACCGCTGTTTCCTTGCCAAGGACAAGTCGCATCCTAGAAAATACCGAAGACATGTGTTCAATGCAAATCATGAAAACTGTGATGCGCCAAAGAGGCTCACCGCCGATGAGTTGCAAGTGGAATTAGAGAAGGTCAGGCATATTACACCAGGAAACCATCCTGGTAATGGTAGCGGGAAAAGGAAGCATGGCAGGGTAGAAGAGAGATTATTGTTTACCCGCAGGTCCACTTTGTGGGACTTGGAGTATTGGAAAGATTTGGATCTGCGGCATAATCTTGATGTGATGCACATCGAGAAAAATATATGTGACAGCATTATCAGCACACTTCTTAATATTGAAGGCAAGACGAAAGATACCTTAAAATCTAGGATTGATTTGACACACCTGGGTATCAGAAAGGATTTGCAGGTGCAAGATGAAGGTAAACCATGGGATATGGCACCAGCTGTTATGTCTTTGACAAGGTAAAAAGAAAAGAATTCTGCGAGGTCCTGTCACGTGTGATATTCCCACATGGATTTGCTTCCAACCCTGAAAGAAGAGTCAGTGCAGATGGAAACAAGGTACAAGGGTTGAAAACTCATGACTGCCACGTCCTACTTCAAAGGGTTTTACCTGTTATCCTTAGAGGATTGGGCCGCCCTGACTTATATAGAGCAGTTGCAGAGTTGGTACAATTCTTCAGGGAACTCTGTAGTAGGAATATCAGGATAGATGCTTTGGAGAGTCTTAGAGACAAGATACCAACTATCCTATGCGACCTTGAGAAGATATATCCTCCAGCCTTCTTTGATGTGATGGTGCAATTGGTTGTTCATCTACCTGATGAGGCACTACTTAGAGGTCCAGTATAGTATGGCTGGATGTACCCTGTTGAAAGGCGGCTAGGCACTTTCAAGGGCTATGTTAGGAACAGAGCTAGATCCGAGGGTTCCATTGCAGAGGCCTATATTGCTACAGAAGCGTTGACATTCTGCTCAAAATACATTGAAACAGCTGATCAGCTTAGCAAAGAGGTGGGTGAAGACAATCCCGGGCTCAATGTTTTTGATTATTCTGTTCGAGTTACGGGGAAGAGTCGACAAGAGGACAAACCTAAAGATTTGGACAAAATGGTTTGGTATGTGTTGAATAACTGTCCTGAGATACTACCTTATATCAAGTAAGTGCAGTACTGCAGCTTATACATCGTAATCTACTAAACTTGCAGCACATTCTTATATATTTAGATGTTTGACGCGATCACTATGTTGTGCAGCATCTACAAAGAGGAGTTACTGCTGCAAAATCCAAGAAACATTGACAAACTGGTTATGGTAGGATTTGCGAAATGGTTCAAGAACCATGTAAGCTTTTGAAGTGCACTGTCAGTTTTTTTAATATATTGAGTACATAAGATGATCAGCTTGTCTATTTTATAACCATAGGTTAAGAAGATGCGGGAGGATGGGCAGGCAGTTGATGATGCCCTTTACTCACTAGCAAATGGGTCTTGATACTCGGGTAAGACATTATGAATCTTGTGTTGTTGGAGATGTGCGCTACAACACCCTTGCATGAGACGAAGGCAGGAAGACACAAAAGAGTGCCATCATGAGCACGGATACGTATGGCAAAGAGACAACTAAAATGTATGCTAACATAACAAACATTATTCAGTTGCAGTATATCTCCAGTTTCGAGGGTCATCGGTGTGTGGTTCTGTTGTGCTGTCGTTGGTATAACCTGTTTTCCAGGATCGCAAAACCCAGAGCTGATGATTATTTCAAATCCATCAATGTCAAGGAGGCATACCAGACCAACGAGCCTTTTATTTTGGCAACTCAAGCAACACAGATATTTTTCTTGGAAGACACATTTGCACGTAGCGATGACTGGAGAGTATTGTAAAGGTTTGAGCAAAGGAATTTGTTTAATGAAGTTGCACAACAAGATGATGCTTACACTACTCCTGATGTACAAGATAACACAGATGTTCCTAATATCTTTGAGAACCATCACGTCAATGACGCCGGCGAAAAGATTGTTTGTCGTGCTGTGGACATACAAGAGTTGATCAAGAAGAAGCCAACATTCGAGGACGTTGAGGACGAAGAAGAAGATGACACCGTGGGGAATTACGATTCAGACTAATACACATGGCGAAGATGTTGACGCTCCTGGTGATGATGATTACATTGCTTTTGTCGTATTTGCCTGTCAGAAGACATTTTTTATCTACTATGTGAAATTGTGTTTGCTATGACAACTAAAACCTGATGAACATGTTGTTTAGTATTTTGCTGTGAGAACATCACTTGTTATGTATGCTGATTTGTGTTTGGTTATTGTATGACAACTAAAACATGATCACATTGTTGTTTAGTTGTACTCATATTTGGCTGTGAAACTTGAATTTGATGACATAGTTTGCTGTTGGACTGTTGGATTGTGCCAACCTTGACCGTTGGATTGACATTCAACGTCTGTCGCGTTTCTTCAGTCTCTTCTTCCTCGAGCCGCCAAAGCCAAACCAACGCCGGCGGAACTGCCTGCTCCCGCCTCCCACGGCTGGCTGTGATCTGCCCCGGCTCCTGTTCGTTACCGTCCGAGGCCTCACCATCGTCCTCCGTCTTGGTTCGCTCGCCGCGGCGCCGCCCTCCGGTGTTGTCAAACATGGTCAACAACCGAGAGGAATAAGGAGATGACTGTACATGGTGAGGATGACAGTAGGGACCCAGCAGCACGCAGTAATTTTGTTTTTTCGGGATGGAGAAGGGTATCAACTGGGTTGTGCGGGACCCGTGGCCCATCTAGCCCAGGCTTTTATTTCATATGTTTAGCACATAACCAGCCCAGTTTGTTTTTTTCCTTTCTGAAAATTGCTAGCCAGCTATTTTGTTTTTTGCAGAATAACCAACGTAGGCCTACTTGCTTTTCTATGCCCTGTTGGGCCGGAAATCTTTCAAGACGAGGAGGGATGCATTTTGCCCAGAAAATGGGCTATAAGTAATAAGAAATGGGCTATAAGTAATAATAAATGGGCTGTAAAATGAAAAAATACAGCAAACAGACAATTAGTTCCAAAATACTGTTTTCTTTCGGATTTTGATATTTTAAATTTCATTGTCTTTGTGCGGGTAAAATTTCATTGAATTTAAATTAAGGTATATTTTGATTTAAAATTAATTTGAATCTGGCTAGAAATTTCAGGCTGTATGCTGTTTGGGACAGATTTGGAGGCTGACTTGTGGGTCTACTAGGTTGACGTGTACTTTGGCTTTGTCAACTTAGCCCACAAACGATTCTAGTAGTAGTGACTGTTGGATGTTAATCCAACAGCCGTGCTGCTTCTTCAATATCTGATCTTCTTGCTCCAGCCGCTCAAACCAGCTCCGGTGGTACTGCCTGCTCCCGCCTCCCGTGGCCGGCTGTGCTGCTGCACAGGCCGCACCGCCCCACCCTACTTCATTGCTGGCCAGGCCATTCCTCTACTCACCCACACCTCCTATTATTTTCCGGCGACGGCAGCCGGACCAGTAAACCCTCGTACTCCCCACCGCGTGGGCAACCATTGCCGAGTCTTCCCCGGCTCCGTGTCGTTCCCTTCCTAGGCCTCGCCGTCGTCCACCGCCATGGTGCTCTCGGCATGGCCTGGTCAACTTGGTCAACGAACGACATCCATCGGCCGTGGACTGTACGCGCAAAATAATGATTCCTCCACCTGACAGCTGGGACCCACCGGAAGGGCCTCTGTATTTCGCGAAGAAAATGTTCCCCCTGCTGACATGTTGGACCCACCAGCTATATCTTCGCACGCAAGGAAGTTCCTTTTTATTACGCACAAAAAATGAATACCCCCTGCTAGCTGGGACCCACCATAGTGGGAGGATGACTTGTGGGCCAACAAAGTTGATGGGGACGGAGGGCTTTGTTAACTTAGTCAATATGAACGATTTTAGCTCCAGTGACCGTACGATGTCCATCCAACGGCTGTAGTGCTTCTTCAACCTCTAGTCTTCTTGCTCCAGCCGCCCAAAGCAGCGCCGGTCATGCCGCATGCTCCTGCCTCCTGTGGCCGGCTGTGCTGCCGCGGAGGCCTCACCGCTGGCCAGGCCCTGCGGTGACGGCAGCCTCACACCGTAGCCGAACCAGTGAACCCTCGTACTCCTCTCCGCGCGGGCTTCCACTGCCGCGTCTTCCCCGGGTCCGTGTCGTCCCCTTCCTAGGCCTTGCCGTCGTCCACCGCCGTGGTGCTCTCCGCGCGGCATGGTCAACGTGGTCAAGGAACGACTTCCATCAAAAGAGTACTGTACGTGGAGAGGCTGACAGCTGGGTCTACGGCCATAGCCCAGTTTTTTGTGATTTGCCAAGTAAGTCGCTTTGTCAGTCCTATTGGGCTGCAAATCCTTCAAGACGAGGAGAGCTTTCATTCGGCTGGCCGAGAAAATGGCCCACCAGTAATGAGAAATGGGCTGTACATTTTTAAAACACATCAAACCGGCAATTAGTTTCAAATATCTTTTTTTTAATTTCAAGATTTTAAATTACATTAATTTTTATGCGTGGAGAATTTGCTGGATTTTATATTGATATACATTTATTTTTAAAATCAGTTTGAATGTGAGTCGAAATTTCAGGATTAAAAATAGTTCAGACCGCACCGAAATATGCAAAATTTCATATAATTTTTTAACCATGGCCACAATTTGGGCTGTAACGCTAACAAAAAGAATATGGGCTCCAAAAAAACCTTACGGATTAGCAAATGGGCTGAAAATTATTAGAAATAATGGCAGATGGGTTGTATGCTGTTTTCCATGGATTTGAGGCTTTCCTAAAAAAAGGTTGATGCACAAGCAGTGACTGTTGGATGTCCATCCAACGGCCATCGTGCTTCTTCAATCTCTGCTCTTCCTGCTCCAGCCGCTCAAACAAGCGCCGGCGGGACTGCCTGCTCCCTCCTCCCCGCGGCCGGCTGTGCTGCCGCGTAGCCCTCTACTCACCCACACCTACTGTTATTCTCCGGCGACGGCAGACGAACCAGTAAACCCTCATACAGTCGTACTCCCCTCCGTGTGGGAAATAACTGCCAAGTCTTCCCTGCCTCCATGTCGTTCCCTTCCTAGGCCTCGCCGTTGTCCACCGCCCTGGTGCTCTCGGCGCGGCCTGGTCAACGTGGTCAACGACCGACATGCATCTGAAGTGGACTGTACATGGAGAGGCCGACAGCTGGGTCCATGCCCACACGCAAGGAAATGCCTCCTTATTACGCGCAAAATAATGATTCCTCCACCTGACATCAGGGACCCACCGAAAGGGCCTTTGTATTTCGCGAAAAAACGTTACCGCCGCTGACAGCTCGGACCCACCAGCTATATCTTCGCACGCAAGAAAGTGCCTCCTTATTACGCACAAAAGAATGAATACTCCCCCTGTTAGCTGGGACCCAGTATAGTGGCAGGCTGACTTGTGGGCCTACTAAGTTGACGGGGACAGATGGCTTTGTCAACTTAGTCAATATGCATGATTCTAGCTCCAGTGATCGTACAATGTCCATCCAACGGCCGTAGTGCTTCTTCAACCTCTGGTCTTCTTGCTCCAGCCGCCCAAACCAGCGCCGGTCGTACCTCGTGCTCCTGCCTCTCGTGGTCGGTTGCGATGCGGTGGAGGCCTCACCACCCCCTACTACTCCCACGGCTGGCCAGGCCATCCCTCTACTCACCCACACCCCCTGTTACTCTACGGCGATGGCAGCCTCACACCGCAGTGAACCAGTGCCCTCGTACTCCTCTACGCGTGGGCATCCACTGTCCCGTCTTCCCCGGCTCCGCGTCGTCCCCTTCCTAGGCCTCGCCGTCATCCACCGCCCTGGTGCTCTCGGCGCGGCGTGGTCAACGTGGTCAAGGAATGGCTTGCATCGGACGTGGACTGTACGTGGAAAGGCTGATAGCTGGGTCCACGGCCACAGCAAGGAAGTGCCTCCTTATTATGTGCAAAATAATTATTCCTCCACCTGACAGCGGGGACCCACTGGACGGGCCATCGTATTTCGCCCCCCTGACTGCTGGGACCCACCAGCTACATCTTCGCACGCAAGGAAGTGCCTGATAGTCGGGACCCACCTGGTCGAAGCGTACATAGCGTTGTCATTCTGGTCACGAATGTGTACGTACATATATACTGGTGGATGTAGAGGCACGCACGTGTCATAGTAGAGGCGGCCAGGGTGCAAGAAAGAAAATACGGCCACATATGTGTACATATGGGCGGGGTCTCGAACGCATACTCGCGCATACGTACGGCGAGGGCTCGTTGACATGGCTGGGTCAGAATAGAGAAATAGCGTCGTCGTCGTGTTCATGGGGAGGCAACGGAATGCGTCGTGTTCATGGGGAGGCAACGGAATGCGTCGTGTTGATGGGGAGGTAACGAAATGCGTCGTGTTCATCGGGAGGCAACAGAACGCGTGGGAGCCAACCGGCTGGGTCAGAACGGAATGTGTGGTCGTGTTAATCGGGAGCGCTTGGACGGAACAGGCGATGGAAACGAGGCCTAGCATACCGCACAACAAAGGAAATAGACCTCCTATGTTCGGAACGGGGTCCTGTTGATCGGGAGGGGTCTGGCGTACCGCAAAACGGAGGAAACGGACCTCCTACGGTCGAAACGGGGGTCCTGTTCATCGGGGGGTGTGGCGTACTACAAAACGGACGAAACGGACCTCCTAAGGTCGAAATGCGGGTCCTGTTCATCGAGAGGGGTGTGGTGTACCGCAAAACGGGACTCCACGGGATACTGTTCATCTCCACCGTCGACCCCCTCCAGCCTCCATGAGCTACTGTTCATCCACCGTCGACCTCCTCCAGCCTCCACGAGCTACTGTTCATCCACCGTCGACCTCCTCCAGCCTCCACATGCGATTGTTCATCCACGGGCTCCTGTTCATCCAGCCTCCACCGCGCGCTACTCCACCCGCTACTGTTCAACCAGCCCTCTCCACGGGCTCCTGTTCAACCACCCCTCCACGGGCTACTGTTCATCCTACCCTCCACCGTCTACTGTTCATCATGCCCTCCACGGGGTGGTCCTGTTCATCAAGCCCTCCACGGGGTCCTGTTCATCCAGCCCCAACCGGCTCGATTGATCGTGGTCCTGTTCATCCAGAGGAAACACCACGGGGTCCTGTTCATCCACCCCCCCCCCCCGCAACGCTCACTGTTCATCCGGAGGCAGCATCGATCGGCTTCAGTTAGCAGCAGTAGCGAAGGAATCCCTCGATCGGGTTCAGTTAATATCCATCGATCGATCGCTCGGGTTTAGTAACGCGTAGCCTGCAGTGCAATCGCTCGGGTTCAGTTAGAGCCCAACGCCTCGCACACACGCGCGTACGTGTACAAGAGAAACGCGCATCGCTCGGCCCCCGACCTCCCACCGTAACCGGGAACTCCCCAAAATTTTCCTCGCCCTCGCTTCTACCATGGTTTTTTCCGTCATGGACAGCCCAAAGAATGTCATGCAGCTGTGTCTCCAGCCCTCCCAGGACGAAAAGCCCATTTTCTGTCATGATTTTTTGTCATAGAAGTAGGAGCCCACCACATCTATGATGATACCGGGTTTTGTCACAATTATCGTCATACAAGTGTCATATGTATGACAAAAAAAATTTTGTTCGGCCCAAAATATCACGGATGTGTCTTTTTTTTGTAGCGAGAACAAGTAGTCACATAGTGAAGTCAAACAGATAATGCAAGCAGGCAATGACTTCACGAAGACAAACTGTAAGTAAAGAGAAGGAAGAGATAGAACCAGTTGCTTGGTGAAGACAAAGGATTTGTTGGACCCGTTCCAGTTGTTGTGACAATTGTACGTCTGCTTAGGGAGGCTGAGATTCAACTCAGAAGACCGCGTCTTCACCTTGTTCCCCTTGAGCTAAGGACACTTAGTCCCCTCCCAATCACTCTGGTAAGTCTTCAAGGTAGACTTCCAAACCTTCACAGACTTTGTTCACCAGCAATCCATAATGACTCTTGGATGCTCAGAACGCGACGCCTAACCGGCTGGAGGATTCACAGTCCTCAAGTGTAGCAAGTCTTCAGATAACGCGGACAGAAATACTTCAGTGATGCCAAACACTCTTTGGGCTCTGGGTGTTTTGGGCTTTGTCCTAGCAAGGATCTCTCTCTCAAATGCTTCGGAGGTGGGTTGCTCTCAAACGACAAAAGCCGTGCACTAACTCTGAGCAGCCACCAATTTATGGTGTAGGGGTGGGCTATTTATAGCCACTAGGCAACCCGACCTGATTTGTCTGAAATGACCCTGGTTCACTAAGGAACTCACATGTGTTCCGACGGTCAGATTTCAAACACACACGACAGCTTGACTTGGGCTACAAGTAAAGATAACTCATCCAACTCTGGATAAGATTTGCTCTCATTGTCTTCGCTTGAAGACATAAGATTTAGTTGAGCATCACTTTAGTCACTCTGACTTTGTTCAGTTGGACCCCACTTAACAGTACACTGGTTCCTATGACTCAACAAAGAAGAAAATGAAACTATGAAACAACTATGTCTTCGTGCTCCAAAGACTTCATGCGATGTCTTCTCATGTCATAGTCTTCAATGTGAATATCTTCACATACCACCATTATCTTCAATGTATTCACACATTTTTAGGGGTCATCTCCGGTAGGTAAACCGAATCAATGAGGGACTACTACCTCTGTTATCCTACAATTCTCACAAACACATTAGTCCCTCAACCAAGTTTGTCGTCAATACTCCAAAACTAACTAGGGGTGGCACTAGATGCACTTACAGGGTGCGACTGTTGTAGTCCTCGAGCCGTCTGCCGAAGTCCCCGGGCCGGGTGCGACTACTGCAATTCCCGAGACGCTTGCCGAAGTCCCTGGGCTTGCTGCTGCAGCCCCCGAGCCGAATCCGACTGTTCTGGGAGCAGCCGACACGAAGATGGACTCTGATTTTGGCGAAGGCTTGATAGCCGGCTTGCGGAGGCATTGGAGGGAGACACCCACTGGTATTGCTTGCCGGGTGGACCCGATCTGTGCCAGGGCATCTGCTTGCTCGTTGTCGGCCCGTGGCACGTGAAGGAACTCGCTGTAAGCGCATCTAGTGCCACCCCTAGTTGGTTTTGGAGTAGTGACGACAAACCTGGTTGAGGGACTAATGTGTTTGTGAGAATTGCAGGATAACACAGGTAGTAGTCCCTCACTGATTCGGTTTACCTACCAGAGATGACCCCTAAAAATGTATGAAGACATTGAAGACAAAGGTGGTATGTGAAGGTATTCACATTGAAGTCTATGACAAGAGAAGACATTGTGTGAAGACTATGGAGCACGAAGACTTAGTTGTTTTGGTGTTTTGTTTTCTTCTTTGTTGAGTCATAGGAACCACCGTACTGTTAAGTGGGGTCTGAGTAAACCAGTCTGAATGACTGAAGTGATGCTTAACCAAAATCCTATGTCTTCGAGCGAAGACAATGAGAGCAAATCTTATCCAGAGCTGGATAAGTCATCTTTGCTTGTAGCTCAAGTAAAGTTGCCGTGTGTGTTTGAAATCTGACCGTTGGAACACGTGTCAGTTTCTTAGTGACCCAGGGTCATTTTGGACAAATCAGGTCGGGTTGCCTAGTGGCTATAAATAGCCCACCCCCCTACACCATAAATTGGTTGGCTGCTCAGAGTTAGTGCACGGCTTTTGTCGTTTGAGAGCAACCCACCTCGAAGCCTTTGAGAGAGAAATCCTTGCGAGGACAAAGACCTAAACACCCAGAGTCAAAGAGTGTTAGGCATCACTGAAGTCTTCCTGTCTATGTGATCTGAAGACTTATTGCACTTGAGGACTGTGAATCCTCCAGCCGGTTAGGCGTCGCGTTTTGAGCATCCAAGAGTCATTGTGGATCGCTGGTGAATGAAGTCTGTGAAGGCGTGGAAGTCTACCTTGAAGACTTACCAGAGTAATTGGGCGAGTACTGGGTGTCCTTACCTCAAGGGGAATAAGGTGAAGACGCAGTCTTCTGAGTTGAATCTCAGCCTCCCTAACCAGACGTACAGTTGTCACAGCAACTGGAACTGGTCCAACAAATCATTGTCTTCAACGAGCCACTGGTTCTATCCTTCCCATCTTATTATTTGTAGATTGGTCCTTGTGAAGTCATTGCTTGTTTGCATTATCTATTTGTCTTCACTGTGTGACTGCTTGTTCTGATTGGCTTCATACTATCTTCCATCCTGATCTATACTGCCTAGCTGCTATTAGTCTTTGTGCTTTCATTTCATTGAATACTTGACTATGGCTTGCTTAGTGTAGTCTACCTTCCACTGCATGGTAATAGGTTTATTTCTATTGTTTGTCTTCGAAACTTCCATGTTTTGAAGACTTTCATAAAAATCGCCTATTCACCCCCCCTCTAGTCGATCACTAGCACTTTCAATTGGTATCAGAGCAAGGTAATCTCTTGTTCTGTGTGATTCGGTTTAACCACTTGGAGTTTTAGCTATGTCGACTGCAGGGATAATCAAGTCTCTGCTGCGTGCCCAGTCTTTGATGGAACTGAATATCCCTACTGGAAGAATAAGATGCGCATGCATCTGGAAGCCATTGATGTCGACCTCTGGTATGTCGTCAAGAATGGCGTCCCCAAGGCGGGTGAAGGTGTCATCGCTGCTGATGTCAAGAAGTTCATTCAACTGGATTCCACTGCCAAGAACATCGTCTGTGGTCATCTGACCAAAGGACGGTATGGCCGTGTGAGTGCTCTGGAAACATCCAAGCTAGTCTGGGACTGGCTCTCCAAGGTTAACGCCCAAAGAGATCAAAGAATCAGTGTCCTTCGCAACCTCTTCAACCGCTTCAAGAGAAACGAAAATGAGAATGTTCAGCTCACGTTTGATCGACTCACTGACATCACAAATGAGCTTCAAGCTCTCGGCGCTACTGAGATCACTAAGCATGAAGTCGTCAAGACACTCCTGAGATCACTTGATAGCTCGTTTGACACCCTAGCCCTGATGATTCAAGAATGCCCTGACTTCAAGACACTCGATCCATCTGACATATTTGAAAGGCTCAACACACATGAGTTTCAGCTTTCTGAGAAAAAAGACATCTACGGTCCCAACTATGGGCGATCTCGTGCTTTGAAGGCAAAAGTTGTTTCCTCATCTGAAGAAGAATCTGATTGCAGTTCTGATGATCCTGAAGACATTGGAAAGGAGCTTGCTATGCTTGTGAAGAAGTTTCAGAAATTTACCAAGAAGAAAGGCTTCAGAAAGTCCTCATGATCCAGCTCAAGGAATGATGAAGCTTCTGCTCATGACTACAAGAAGAGAACATGCCACAAGTGCAAGAAACCTGGTCACTACATCTCTGAGTGTCCACAGTGGGACAATGAGAACAACAAGAAGAAGAAGAGCAAGGAATATGATTCTGACGACAAGAAGAAGAAGAAATACTCAATGTCTTCTTCCAAGTCTTCATCAAAGTCTTCATCACACAAGAAGAGCTCATCTGGCAAGGCTCGTGCGTTTGTTGGCAAGGAAATGGACTCAGAGGAGGAGTCTTCTTCTGAGGAGGCAGAGGTGGAGTCTGAGGAGGAGTCCGATTCTGGCGTTGCAAGTCTAGCTACAGCCTGCGTTGCCAAGTCCATCTTCAACACTGAAGACAATGACTTCATCACCGACGCCTATGCTAATGACAAGGACAACTCCGCTCCCACCTACTGCTTCATGGCACGCGGTGCCAAGGTAAACTCACGCACTACTCACTATCAAACATCCAGTGAAGATGACTCTGATTGTGGTTCCAAACCCAGCTACAAAACACTTGCTAAAATTGCAACTGAACAACAGAAAGCTATGGAACATATTAAAAAACTATTGGACAAAAGTGATGACCCGTTAGATGCTGAAATGACGCGATCTCAGTCCTTAATTGAAGACATAAAAAATCTTCATGTTAAGTATGAGGAACTTGAAAGTCGTCATGAAACGCTCTCAACAACTCATGAAAAGCTTTCCTATGATTATCTTCAAAGGAAGCAAGATCTTGAGAAATTGAGAGCGGCTCCTGAAGATCTTCAAAAGGAAAACGAGTCACTTCGTGCCAAACAGATCAGTTCCTCTCAGGAAGGATTTGAACCACCATGTCTTAAATGCATTGAGCGTGACAACGCTACTTCTGTTGCTGAATGTTCTACTGCTGCTACTGTTGCAATATCTTCAACTGTTGATGTGATAACTAACCCCTCTGCTGAGGATGCCACTGCTATTGATGATGAAAATGCTAGGTTGAAGACATTGCTTGAAACAGGGATGTACAAAAGTCTCAAAGGGCATCAGACACTATGTGATGTCCTCGAAAGGCAGATCCTGAACCGAAACCCTAGGAAAGAGGGTGTTGGGTTCGAAAGGAAAATGAATGCTGATGGCTCTTACTGGAAACCTGAGCAGTACCCCAAAACCACATGGGTTGCTGCAAAGGAACCTTCAGTGGATCCATCCACTCTTACTTAGACTCATTTCTTTGAAGCCACCCTTGAAGATGTGGGTGGCTAAGAAAGCTTAAAACTCTTTTGTAGGGAAGGGTCTCTAGCCGAAAATCAAATGCGTCTGAAGCTATTGCTGGGGACCTTAAACATCTTGTAGGGCGCAAGATCAAACGCCCAAATGGTCTTATTATGTATTTTGTTCCTGAGTCGCTTGCTAATTGCCCTATCAGTCCTAACCTCGATCTAAGCTTTCATAATCCACTTGCTCGTCAAATGTTTATGCTTCACAATTCTCTTCGTGAAGCCTATCCCCCTAAATGCACTTTAGGGTATGACACCAGCTGCTTCGGAATGGATTATTGATAGTGGATGTACTAATCACATGACTGGCAAGCGAAGTCTTCTCATGGACTCAACCTTACGTCCATCTGACAAGAGTCACATCACATTTGCTGATACTGGTAAAAGCAAGGTATTGGGTCTAGGTAGAGTTGCAATCTCAAGGGATCAGCACATGGATAAAGTGATGCTTGTTGAATCCCTCGGTTTCAACTTAATGTCTGTCTCAATGCTTTGCGATTTGAATATGACTGTGATGTTTGGAAAATATCGTTGCCTTGTTCTAATGGAATCTGACATGTCTCTAGTCTTTGAAGGGTATTGAAAAGATGATTTGTACATGGTAGATTTCTCAGCAGGACCACAACTTGCCGTATGTCTTCTTGCAAAAGCTTCAGAATGCTGGCTCTGGCATCGGAGGCTAGGGCATGCTGGCATGAGGAACTTACATACTCTTGCAAAGAAGAAGCATGTCATAGGCATCGAGGGCGTCAAGTTCAAGAAGGATCACTTATGCGGTGGCTGCGAAGCTGGAAAGATGACGAGGACCAAGCATCCCTCGAAGACAATCATGACAACGACTCAACCCTTCGAACTGCTACACATGGACCTCCTCGGTCCCACTCACTACTCAACTCTTACTACTACTGCTTGTCTCTATGGCTTCGTCATTGTTGATGATTATTCAAGATATACATGGGTGCATATAATCCTCTACAAGACTGAAGTGCAGGATGTCTTAAGACGCTTCGCCAATCGAGCCATGAACAACTATGGCGTCAAGATCAAGCACATCAGAAGTGACAATGGCACTGAATTCAAGAATACCGTCCTCGACACTTATCTTGATACTTTGGGCATCACTCATGAGTTCTTAGCTCCGTACACGCCACAGCAGAATGGCATCGTGGAACGCAAGAACAGAACACTCATTGAGATGGCCCGGACAATGCTCGATGAAAACAAGACTCCAAGAAAGTTCTGGCCTGAAGCCATTGATACTGCATGCCATGTCATCAACCGTGTTTATCTTCACAAGCTTCTGAACAAAACATCCTATGAGCTCCTCACTGGTAAGAAGTCAAATGTCAGTTACTTCAGAGTATTTGGTGCCAGGTGCTGGACCAGGGATCCACATCACACTTCAAAATTTGCACCGAAAGCACATGAAGGTTTTATGCTTGGATACGGAAAGGATTCGCACTCCTACAGAGTCTTCAACCTCTTTCACTATAAAATGGTTGAAATTGTGGATGTGCGGTTCGATGAGACTAATGGCTCGCAAAGAGAGCACCTGCCAAATGTGCTAGATGAAGTTCCATCCAGTGAATCCATCAAGCTTATGGGAACTGGAGAAATCATACCGTCTGAAGCACATCCCGAAGAGGAACTCATCATCTCTGCACCTGATCAACCTGAAGACAATACTCAGCCTGAAGACAATCCTTCTAACATTGACAATGATCAGCAAGAGCAAAATCTTCATCCTATTCATCCTCGTGTTGGAAATGAAGTACTGATTGAGAAAATAATTGATAGCATCAATGCACCTGGTCCACTCACTCGTTCAAGGGTAACACAACTAGCAAATTTCTCTGGGCACTTCGCATTCGTCTCGATATCTGAACCCAAGAAAGTTGATGAAGCCTTCATGGAACCTGAATGGATTCAAGCTATGCAATAAGAGCTTCAACAGTTTGAGCTGAATAATGTATGGGAACTGGTCAAGCGTCCTGATCTTCGTAAGCACAATATCATAGGCACTAAATGGATATATCGCAACAAGCAAGATGAGCATGGTCAAATTATCAAAAACAAGGCTCGTCTCGTTGCTCAAGGATACACTCAAGTTGAAGGAATCGACTTCGATGAAACATTTGCTCCTGTGGCTAGGCTTGAAGCTATACACATATTGTTGGCCTATGCAAATCATCATAACATTTTTCTGTATCAAATGGATGTGAAGAGTGCCTTTCTCAATGGCATGATTGAAGAAGAAGTGTATGTTGCACAACCGCCTGGCTTTGAAGATCCAAAACATCCTGACATGGTTTATAAGCTCAACAAGGCACTGTATGGCCTCAAACAAGCCCCTCGTGCTTGGTATGACACACTCGAGGACTTCCTGAAGAGAAAAGGCTTCAAACTTGGTTCCCTGGATCCCATGCTCTTCACGAAGACATATGATGGTGAACTATTTGTGTGCCAAATATATGTGGATGACATTATCTTCGGCTGCACTAATTGGAAATACAGTGATGAGTTTGGATACATGATGCAAGAGCAATATCAGATGTCCATGATGGGTGAGCTGAAGTTCTTCCTTGGTCTTCAAATACGACAGCAACGCAACGGCATCTTCATATCTCAAGAGAAATACCTCAAGGATTGCCTGAAGAAGTTTGGAATGCAAGACTGCAAAGGTTACACGACGCCAATGCCTACCAAGAGTCATCTAGATTCTGACGCCAATGGTAAAGAGTTCGATCAAAAGGTATACCGCTCCATGATTGGTTCTTTGCTTTATTTATGTGCACTTAGGCCAGATATCATGCTTAGTGTTTGCATGTGTGCCCGATTCCAAGCGGCACCAAAGGAATCGCATCACTTAGCTGTGAAGCGAATTCTTCGATATTTGGCTCACACCCCAACACTAGGATTATGGTATCCAAAGGGCTTAGAGTTTGATCTAGTCGGATTCTCGGATGCTGATTATGCTGGTGACAAGGTGGATCGCAAGTCTACATCAGGCACATGTCACTTTCTGGGACGATCACTTGTGTGTTGGTCTTCAAAGAAGCAGAACTGTGTATCTCTCTCCACTGCTGAATCTGAATACATTGCTGCTGGATCTTGCTGCACTCAGCTTCTATGTATGAAGCAAACACTCAAAGACTATGGCATTCATCTGAAGCAAGTGCCACTCTACTGTGATAATGAAAGCGCCATCAAGATCGCCAACAACCCAGTTCAGCACTCGAAGACAAAGCACATTCAGATCCGTCATCACTTTCTCACAGATCATGTCATGAAGGAAGATATTGATAACATTCACGTCAGCACTGAAGAGCAACTGGCAGATATCTTCACAAAGCCATTGGATGAGAAAAGGTTTTGCAAGTTGCGGTGTGAGCTAAATATCTTGGAATCCTCAAATGTCCTGTGGTCATGCACACATCCTAACACTTATGCATGTTGATGACTTAGATGTGCAAACACCGAAGCAACATATATCTTCAACAAATGAAGACTTACACTCTAAGTGTGAATACATGTGACGCCCCGAGACTGTTGCGCCAAGTGTCTTCTAGTTATTCGTTGTTGTTGCCCTGTCGTTTGCTTGCGTGTCGCATCTTGTCATGTCATCATCCGGATTGCATCTGCATGTTTTCAAAACTTGCATCCGTCCGGGTTCCCCCAGTTCCGTCCGTTGTCCATTCTGAGCCCAGACACACTCGCACACGCCCGCGGCACGTCCGAATATTATTTTATAAGTGGCCGGAAAGTGTTCTCGGAATGGGTTGAAAGTTGGCGTGCGGTCTTATTATAGTGTAGGTAGGCCGCCTGCCAAGTTTCATCGCATTCGGAGTCCGTTTGACGCCCCAACGGATAACTATAGCGACATTATAGTCGGTCAAACGTCGGACGTTTTCGGATTTCAGAAACGGGTGCCGGGTTGCTTTCCTCCTCTCTCTTCTCAGTCCAACCGCACACTTGACCTTGTCCGTCTAACCCTCTCTGCACAGTGCATCGAACCCCTCACGCGCGTCCGGAAGCTGTCCCGGACCCGACCTGGGCAGTCGTCACCGTTGTGTCCGGATCATCCCCAAACATCTACAAAACATCACCGTTTTCTTATTTGGACTCCCTAGATATTTTATTCGCGATCGTCCGATTGCGATCGGAGGGATCGAGTAGCCCCTAACCTTACCACTCGCTATATATTTTAGCCTAACCCAAGACCAAATCCCTAATTTCTAGGGATCCTCCCCGCTGCCGCCGCACTCATTCCCCACCTCGGGATACTCTCATTCCCCCTGCACCAACCATTAGCCACACCTAGATCCAATCCATCCACGCAGCCCCGCGCCCGAGCTCTTCTCCCTCCCGATGCCTCTTCCTCCTTGCTTCGCTCAAGTCCAAAGGAGAGGAGCTCCTTCTCTGCCCCGGCGAGCCTCGACGCCGAGCACCAGCAGGAATTGCTTGTCGTGGACCCTCCTTGTTCCTCTATCTCCCTCCATCTTTCTTTTTCCCTCTCTGGTTCTCCCCTCACCTCATCTCTCTCTTTGCTCTCTTCACAGGAGCACACCGGCGCCATGGAAGTCACCGTCGGCCTATGCGTTCCCGCTGTGCCCCTACTGCGGTGCCTCCATTCCCACGCCGTTCCCACCGTGCCCCTGCTGCGCCGCCGTGCGTCTACCGTCCGCTTCGGTGACTGCAGTGCCCAGCCATGGCGTCCATGGAGCCCTCCTGCCGCCGCCTCGCCGGCCTCGCTCATGCCTAGCAGCCAACCAGATGAGCGTCACCCCCCTTCTTCTCCTTCCCGTTTTCCTCCCTGCATTTCCCCTCTCTCATCTCTCTCTGTTCTCTTTTTCTCTATCGACAGGAGCACCCCGCGCCATGGCCTAGCAGAGCGCCGCCGCACCCAAGCTCCTCTATCCGCGCTGCCATTTTCCCGGATCCAGCGCCAGCGGACCGGATCCACCCGTCTGCGTGTTCCCGGCGCTGCCGGAGCCCCAAGTTCCCTCGTTGCCGTCCTGCTCAAGCCCCTACGCCTGCGCCACATGCCAAGTCCCCAGCGCCACTGCTTCCTCTCCGTCCTGCTTGTTCGCGTCGCCCCAAGCCCGCCGGTAGCAGCGCCGCTCGACTCCCTCGCCCGCATCTCGCCGGCGCTCCACGCTCGGGTTGGCGTCCTTTTTGTCTTCGGAAATGATGGATCAGGGAGCGCTCGCCTCACCCAGCTTCATTGACCGACTCTCCCTCGCTGAACCTCTCGACCGACAGCCACATTGTCTCGCGCGTGGACCAGATCCAGTGAGCCGAGCCCAGCAGCCGGCATGCCCAAAGCCTCTTCCTGACTG